>NW_021145250.1:1110307-1152807 GCF_900634775.1 Gouania willdenowi
ATTATAATTATTATTATTGATATTGAATTGATTTATTCTTTTATTTAAACGTGGCTGATGTTTGGTTGTCCTCTACAGACAGTGTAGATATTAACAGTGTAGACCAGTGTTTCTCAAATGGGGGTACGTGTACCCCTAGGGGGTCAGGGTACACGATGGCACTACAGGGGTACTAGAGAGAGAGAAAGTAGAAAGTGTCAGTTTTGGTCCCGCCCCAGGCGTGACATGACCAAAAATTATCAAAACTGTAGAAATACATCTTTTCAGTAGACACTAAATAAGTGTTTTTCAACCTTGGGGTCAGGACCCCATGTGGGGTCACCTGGAGTTTAAATGGGGTCGCCTGAAATTTTTGAAAAATTAAAATAGTTTTTTGAATTTTTTTTAAAAAAAATTAATAAAACAACACAATCTTAAACAACTGTATTTTTATATTTTCACCTTGTGAAACATAAATTTAGTTCAACTAAAATACAGTAAAAAAAAAACCAAATATCTGAGCTCAAACATGATGAAAAACTAATTCTAGAAAAACTCTTTTGGGTCACCAGATATTCTTTATATCAAAATGGGGTCACGATGTAAAAAAGGTTGTGAACCACTGCATTAAATACTGTTTATTTTCATTTATTTACAAAATGAGATTGTTTAAAATGTGTATTATCACTCATTCATTCATCATTATAATCTATAGATGTTTTTAAATAGTTTTCTAGGCTAAATGTTGTAGTTGGACATAAGGGAATAAGAGAAAGGGGGACTAGAGCCTAAAACATTTGAGAACCACTGGTAGAGCTATTTCATTCTATGATCTATGTCTAGAAATCAATGTCTGTCAAAGAACATTTTGTAAAGTTACTTTGAATTTTAGAAAAGTAGCATCAGTAGCTTTTTTTAAACAGAAGTTGAACTGAGTGAGAGACGGAGAAGGTGAGCTAAAAAGAATCATCCTTTTGGGGTCACGAGACACTGGGAGGGGGTCCTTAGATGTTATTTTAGTTTATTTTTACCATTTTTCTGCAACTCCACCAAACTCACCATATTTTAACCTATTTTTTTTTATCATTTTTCTTCCCATATTTTTGCTTCTTTTAATGTATTTTTGCTACATTTCTGACACTTCTACATCACATTTTAATGACTTTTCTACACATTTTTTCCACTTTCCAGACATGTTCATCACTTATAAACCATTTCTACCACTTTTACACCTAATGTCACATATGTTGACCATTATTGTCATTTTTAACCTCTTTTCACCAGATTTCATGATCATTTTTGCCAATTTAACCACATTCACCATTTATCATGTCCATTATTTACCAGTTTAAACTAATTGTTCCAATATAAACACTTTGAACCATTTTTACTACTTGTTCTCTCTGTTTTTATCCACTTTAATTTACAACTTTTAACCAATTTCTGTAGTTTTTTAAATCCCATTTCACCTCCTTTTCCACCATTTTTGGTCACTTTGAACCATTTTATTAGTGATTAAAACCAGGATTTAAGATGACTATAATAATAATAATAAACTTCCTGTAAATTTAACTCCATACAGCAGGGGTCGGCAACTATTATCACAGCAGGGCCAAAAAACTTGTTTGTTTGATCAGAGGGTCACATGATCAACATTCATGTCAGCATTAGATTAATGAGAGATCTGAGCATTAATTCAGGAAAGAAGAAATAGTTTTCATAGAAATTTTCTATGTTTTTCTCTCATTCTGTGTATGTTTGTTGTTATCTTACTCATTGTGAAGCATTTTGTGTAATTCTGTTGTCCTTTTGTGTATTTTTCTTGTAAAAAACATGTTTTTTGGAGTCATATTGTGTATGTGTGTGTGTGTAATTTTGTATATTTTCTGAGTATTTTTGTGTATTACTGTTGTCGTTTTGTTTGTTTTTGTAGTAGTTTTGTGTGTTTTTGGAGTATTTTCTGTGTTTTTCTCATGTCTTTTACTGTATTTTTCTGTAATGTTGTAATTCGTTGTATTTTGAATGTATTCATGCTTTTGTTTTGTGTATTGTTCTGTCATTTTGTACATTTGCTTTGGGGGCCGTATGAAATGAGACCGAGGGTTGCATGTACACTGTGTAAACACGTGTTGTACGTTGCCAGGTCTGATTCATTCCTGCTCCAAATGCCAACATTATTATTATTATAAGTCCAGGTCCAGAACCGTATTAAGTGTGCAGCAGTCGGCCAGCGGCAGTAATTGGGTTTCCCTCTGAGCGCGCTCAGCAGGGTCCCACACTTTTCCAAACTTTGTGTACTCTGTGTGCATGTGCACGTCATCCCCGCCTGCCTTTAATGTGGGAGCGTGTGCGTCACTGAGCCTTTTACTGTACCTCTTTTATAGACCCCAGCCTCCATCACTAATTCAGCTTTTGTTCCTCTGGAGAAAATAAAAAAAACACTTTACACCAACGTGCATGTGAAAGCATTTATCCTGTTACGCAGAAACACCTTCTAAAATGAGAAAAACATATGACATCACATAACAATATTTTACAGCAGAAAGCTGGTGACTGAATGTGTAGCAAATGTGTCAAATTTTACTCATAAATTCCACTTTTTCTTTTTGTTTAAACTAATCTCTATTTGTTATGAATCCTATTTCAACTTTTCACATTTTAGTCAATATTTTAATTAGTGGTATTTTGTTGTGAAATGTCAGTGACTGCCCTCTATGGGTGTAAAGCAGGATATTACAGTTCCATTTAGCTATTGGCTGAGAATGACATCATTGTGCTGTGATGTATCTGTGTGAGCTGAATGTGGGGATGTGTAAATGCTGGATCACTGTTGTAAATAAGTTAATGTGTTCAACATTGTGCTTTTATACATTTTGTATCTAGTGAAAAACTCAACCAGGGACAGGAGTTTAGCATTAGCATTAGCTATGCACGCATCAGATGCATCTTTTTTGTTGTTGTTGCTGTAACTATGTCTGCATTGTCCCTGTCAAATAAATAAATAAATACAATTAAATAAATTGGACCATCGTGTGTCACTGTTAGCCCCGCCCCCTTCTATCAAAACCATCACCTGTGGTTCTACAATCTGTGGGAGTTGGTTGGACTGAGAGCTATAGTGAGGATTAAGTAGCTAGTTAGCATAGCATAGATTGTTCTTTGGAGATTTTATAGTATAGAGTGGGCGAGTCTTTACTGCTCCAGGAGCCACGCCCATAATGCAACAGGTTTTCTCTTCTCAGGGTTTGTTTGTCTTCAACAGTCCTTGATTTACTCTCTAACTTCAGCCACCAGAGCGTGTCAGCGCTCTAAGGGAGAGTTAAGGTTCCTTTTATCTCCCCTGGGGGTTCTCGTGATGTTTCTGTGGTGTTTACATACATCCATGGACGGGAACACTTCTGCTGCTTTGACTGAATGAAATAAGGCACATTTTACACACTTTTGAGTGTTTCCATGGCAACGCTGTGGTTATAGTAGCTGATGATTTTAATAAATGTCATTTTAAAACTGCTTTTCCAAACTACAATCAGCATGTTAAACATCCAACTAGCTGTTAGATAATCAGATCAGCTGTTAGATAATCAGATCAGCTGTTAGATAATCAGATCAGCTGTTAGATAATCAGATCAGCTGTTAGATAATCAGATCAGCTGTTAGATAATCAGATCACTCCTCTGTACGACGACTACCTTCGTACATAGAGGAGCAAAGAATCAAAGCCCACATTATGGACTGTTCAGTGTTGGACAAAGGAGGCTGATGTTAAAGGAGACATATCATGGTTTTAAATCCTTCCTTTTTACATATAAATCATACAGTTATGGTCTATATAAAGCAGAACTGCAATGCTTGGGTCTGAATTCCTCATTATTATAGCTCCACCCCTTTTCTACCCCTTTTCTGATGTGCTTCTGAGAGCAACTCGTTTTGGTGCTGTCTCTTTAAATGCAAATGAGACACTCCATACCCCGCCCCCTCTTCAGGTTCAACTCCACCCTGTTCGGCCATTTTTGTAGTTTGATAGAAGAGATACGGCTATGTAGCGGCGCATAAACTTTTTATTCAGAGGTTATTTACAAAATGTCACCAACGTTAGACTTGTCCATCCAGCCTTACATGTTCCAGCCAGAGTCTGACCCAGTGGAGCGAGATGAAAATGAAGATGATGAACCTGCAGAACCCTAACAAGTGAGCTAACACAAGCACCGAGCTAACGCTAGCGCCAAGCTAACGTCACGAAATGCATTTTAATTCAGTCTTTTCAAAGACAAAAACGTCAAAATGAAATGACTAATGAAAACTTTAGACTTAAATTAAATCACGTAGGCCATATCATCAAGGATCTAAAACGAGCACACAGCGCTAACATATGAAGACGGTGCTAATGCTAATGCTAATGCTAACAAAACAATGACAGGGACGTCTTATCATCACACTTTTTAGCGTTATTTACAGCTTACCGAAGTGCTCTGTTCATCGTCTCCAAAGATAGAAGGAATTGAACCCTCAATCAGACAAAGTCTTTCTGTAAATCCTTCTTTATACTGGTGGAGGTTGATGAAGCAGTCATCATTGAAGTGCTTCACACACACAAAAATGACCTTATCCACAGATGTGGTACATTTCTATAAAAAATAAAACTCAACCAGACACTTTGAAAAGGTTCTGATGCTGGGAGACGTTGTAATGAAGCGTGTGGGTTACTACATCCAACAACCCAACATTTTGACTTATCCTCTCGTAACTTCTGCATCCTGGAGCTTGGACTACAAAATAAAAGCCAGAAATAAAAATGGTGGATTGCTCGAAGTGTTGGACCTGGAGTTGATGAACTAATTTGGCAGTTCTGCTGCAAATACTGTGATGTAATAGTTCAAAAAACGTAATAGAGAATAGAAAAATCAAAACAGATTGAAAAATAAGAGCAAAACAGAATATAAAGATATCAATGGAGCATCTGAAGAGATTAATTTGATTTTTTCTGTACTTCTAAACACTCTAAATATACAACAAAATGCATTTAAGGGCTAAAAAAGTGGATTTAGAATGATATGTCCCCTTTAAATTACAGGATGTGTTGATGCTACAGATTGGTCTGTGTTCCATTCTGAAAGTGTGGATGATGATTGTGATACAGTCACTGTGTACATTTGTATTGACTGCTGTGTCCCAATGAAAGGTATAAAACAGCTCACTAGTTAAAAGCCGTGGTATAATACGGACGTGAATAAGAAAATACAACAGCTTTTAAATCTGGTAACACTGCAGTTTATAAACTGTCCAGATATTCATTAGAACGGTTCATAAATGCAGCTAAACGAGCCTATGGAGACCCTGGACGTATGTGGGAGGGGTTAAACTCCATCACCTAAAGGAGGATCCATTAGAAATGTTGACCCATCTCTGCCAAATGAACTTAATGAGTTTTATTGTGGCTTTGAAACTGTAAAAGCTGAACTTGTTGCGTTTCCTGCCTGTAATGAGCAGAGTGGCTTCACCATCATGAAGGAGGACGTCCACAGGCTCCTCCCCAGGACTGAAGTTAGAAAAGCTCCTGGATCAGACCATGTCTGAACGACCAGTGGTCCTCACGTCTGTGTTGATGGAAACGATTGATGCTGTATTATATCAGAGAACAAAGTGTTGAAGACGCCATTTCCTTTGTTTTGTCCTCTGACTACAAACATCTTAATAATAATAAATCATGCTAATCATAGACTACAGTTCAGCTTTTAACTCAATGGTCCAACAAAGTTTATTCATAAACTCATATATCTTGGACTTGATGATGTCATGTGTAAATGGATTTTTAATTTTTAAAAGGGTTAAAATCACTGGTTGTATTTCTGATGAGTTGTGTACTTACACTGTACTCACACTGTACTCACACTGTACTCACACTGTACTCACCCTGTACTCACACTGTACTCAACCTGTACTCACACTGTACTCACCCTGTACTCACCCTGTACTCACCCTGTACTCACCCTGTACTCACACTGTACTCACCCTGTACTCACCCTGTACTCAATCTGTACTCACTCTGTACTCACCCCGTACTCACACTGTACTCACCCTGTACTCACACTGTACTCACACTGTACTTACACTGTACTCACCCTGTACTCACACTGTACTCACACTGTACTCACACTGTACTCACCCTGTACCCACCCCGTACTCACACTGTACTCACACTGTACTTACACTGTACTCACCCTGTACTCACACTGTACTCACCCTGTACTCACACTGTACTCACACTGTACTTACACTGTACTCACCCTGTACTCACACTGTACTCACACTGTACTCACACTGTACTCACCCTGTACCCACCCCGTACTCACACTGTACTCACACTGTACTTACACTGTACTCACCCTGTACTCACACTGTACTCACACTGTACTCACACTGTACTCACCCTGTACTCACCCTGTACTCACCCTGTACTCACACTGTACTCACCCTGTACTCACCCTGTACTCACACTGTACTCACACTGTACTCACTCTGTACTCACCCTGTACTCACACTGTACTCACCCTGTACTCAATCTGTACTCACACTGTACTCACACTGTACTCACCCTGTACTCACCCCGTACTCAATCTGTACTCACACTGTACTCACTCTGTACTCACCCTGTACTCACACTGTACTCACCCTGTACTCACCCTGTACTCACCCCGTACTCAATCTGTACTCACACTGTACTCACACTGTACTCACCCTGTACTCACACTGTACTCACCCTGTACTCACACTGTACTCACACTGTACTCACCCTGTACTCACACTGTACTCACCCTGTACTCACACTGTACTCACACTGTACTCACCCTGTACTCACCCTGTACTCACACTGTACTCACACTGTACTCACCCTGTACTCACACTGTACTCACCCTGTACTCACCCTGTACTCACACTGTACTCACCCTGTACTCACACTGTACTCACACTGTACTCACCCCGTACTCACACTGTACTCACACTGTACTCACCCTGTACTCACACTGTACTCACCCTGTACTCACACTGTACTCACACTGTACTCACCCTGTACTCACACTGTACTCACACTGTACTCACACTGTACTCACACTGTACTCACACTGTACTCACCCTGTACTCACACTGTACTCACCCTGTACTCACACTGTACTCACACTGTACTCACCCTGTACTCACACTGTACTCACACTGTACTCACACTGTACTCACCCTATACTCACACTGTACTCACACTGTACTCACACTGTACTCACCCCTCCTGTGGTGCCTTGTTTACATAACAAAAGCGTCTGTTTACAGTTAAAGAGAAGGTGTTCAGCTCATTCATAGGTAGAAATACAGTATAAAGTGACCCATCAATGGGCTTCTAGTGTTTTAACCAATTATATTATTGTGTGGTTTTATAATCTCACTCTGAGAAAAATAAATGTTTTAAACAAAGTGATTGGCTCAGCCAGCAGCACCATTGGCTCCTGGGGGCCACACATAAAGCCAGACTCTTAAATCCAGCTTTACTATTGGTTAATGACGCCTCAGGCCACACCCTGTCAGGGCCATCTTTGAAATATTTCCTTCAGGGAAAAGGTGTCGTTCTATCAAATGTTCTCCTGCTCAGTTTCTAAACAAGGCTTTTTAGTTTTTTATTGGACAGAATCGACCCAACACTATTTTATGTAGTTTTATGTGACACTTTATTCTACAGTATTTTACATTATGGTAGTTTTAGTGGCATTGATTGGTTGTTGGTTGTGTGTTTTTATTGTGAAATGTCTTTAAATGTTGACTGCACTTTGAGCTCCTTGCACATTTTTTTCCAATGTGGTTTTCATACTGTAAATGATTAATAAACTGAACTGAACTGAACTTAGGAGAGCTCTTCATCTCTGCTTCATTGTCTACTACCAAACCTCAGAGTGGGAACTGTTGCCCCTGTAGTCATTGATTATTTTAGATTGACATGACTTTTCCTGGTTTTTTAGAGCAACCACACGTTGTCATTGTCACTGGAAATTTTAACAAAAATGATGCTAAATGGTAGATTTTGGTGCATTATATTAGTGTAATTGTGGCTTTTCTTTTGTCTATTTTGTAGCACTTTTGTCAACATGATGTATTTTCTCACCTAGTTTTTGTTTGTTTGATGTATTTACAAGTTAAAATCTGGTATCCATGGTAACAATGACAAAGAATTGAGCATCATCATCAGTTTACCTCTTTCCAGTGTAAAATGTACCACCTTATAGTATAGCAGTAGTATGGGGGCGTGGTCTGTTAGTAGACCTCTGTAGAATACTGTCTGGTACTGGAACATATCTGCATAATTTACATTATTTATGTGTGCTTTGATTGTAGTTGATTATGGTTATATTTAGTTGTATCAGTGCACATTAATATTCATAATATATCTTACATATACCCTTACATTTGTGATTTCCATAACCTAGTACCCTGGACGTAGGACTTTTAATTCATGATTCATGATTATTGATCATGAATGTTTAAAAAAAATACATATTCAATTCCATAGAGAAGAATTAAAAACCCCTTCAAAATCCACTTTTTTCAAATTTGGTCAGTGAATTATTCTACCAGGGACTCTTTTCTTTGTTGAATCGTTCTTAAATATAATGTTTATTTACTTTAGTTGAATTCAATAATGTTGTAAATGTTAAGATTTATTATATTATTCTGTAAATGTTTAGAGAGAGTGATTGTTTTCCTTCAGTTGCAGCCGCCAGATATTAGTTTGGACCAGCAGAGGGCGCTGGTAACCCAGTGTTTGGTTAGGATGCAGATATTCTGCACAGTGAAGAAGAGATGCTACGCTAGCAGACAGAGCTAATAGAAAAACCTGAATTTAACAGATATTCATGTAATATTACAGATGTTATTTCTGTGCTAAAGGGGTAAGAAATCATTTATGAACATGTTTAAGAGTAGAAGGCGGCCACAGAGTTATTAGTAGGAGATTTCGCTCACCACCTACGCTTCTGGACATCCCTGCTTATTAATAAGGACATTTAGATGGTTTTAGGGCAGATTTGTAAAATCAGTAGAGGATCCTTTTAACGACGATTGCATCCGGCGTTTTGGTGCTTTATCGCCACCTATGAACAGAGGTCTAAAGTTGTGTGTAATCTCAAAATATTTCACTGAAAATGAACAAATTTAGGAACAAAAACCAACCTGGAGTCTGTCACAAGGTTCATTTCATTTCAACACATTTTCAGGACATTTCACGCACTTTTAAAAAAAAATGTAAAAAAAAAAAAAAAAATTAGTATCGTCCCAATTGTTCCTTAATTATTCAATATTCACTCTGTAAATGTTTAGTTTGATCTGATCAATACTTTTTAGATATGGATAATATATTGAGGGGGTGTGTCTTCATTATTCTTCCATGTTTATCTTCCAATATGTCTATAACTCCATCACATATAAAGGTAAATATGAGTGTGTGTTTGGGTCTGGAACATGTTTGGGTCTTCAGTAAACTACTTAGCATATGTCTCAGCTCCCTGTAATGTGATCAGCTTAGAGCTATGAACATAGACTGTTCACATCACTAATGATTAGTCACAGATCTACATTGGTTCTAGACTCACACGCTCTTTTTTTTTCAGGGGTCCATAACTGTATGAGGGAATGTAAGAAAAAACTGATCTGTTTTAATTTATCTATAAATGTTTAATTTTGGACCCAAACGTTGTATTATTTCACCACTAATGAATATTTGTAATCATTTACATGAGGTTATTGTAGCTTGGCTCTGTGTCTGATAATCATTTAGTGTTTATTTATTAATAACATAAAAACTATAAAAAACCATTGGATCAGAAAAACATTTATTTTTTAAAACAAAATATTATGAACACATTTCTCATGTTCTATATTTTCTCTATTTTTGGGGGGTGTTTTTTGAAGGACTACTGTGTGTTTTTAGTGTCTCTTTCATCATGTTGGTTGTGTATCTGTTAAAGTTGGAACACGAGGATGTTCTCATGGCGACGCTGGCATCGCCTTCGTTATCCACGGCCTCTGATTGGTCCAGGCTGATGTCAGCGATTGTCTGTGTTCTCAGGGAAGCTCAAATAGGTTCTTTGTTTCCTGTGAAAGAATGGAGTGTGTGTGTGTGTGTGTGTGTGTGTGTGTGTGTGTGTGTGTGTGTGTGTGTGTGTGTGTGTCCTCACACACTGGTCATCATGTTATCCTGTGACTGGCTTCTGAAAGAGAAGCTCTATTTGACGTCTTTTTATTTTATTGTTCAGATTCATGTGAACACTGAGTGACACGTTAAAGAGTCACCAGTTATAACGATGACCAGTGGAAGTGAAACACCGACTTCAGGAAACAGTTTATTCCAGTGGTTCTCAAACTTTCTCTAGTGCGCCCCCGCTTTGTAGAACAAAAAACTACAGGTAATTTTACATAACCACGGTTCTATGAGTGAGATGTCTCACTATGGGATATACGCCCCATGTCATATCACAGAAATACTCTAATTCCGCTAATCTGATTGACTGATGAAAAATGTATCCCTCCGCCGCAGGTAGCCCCCCCCACTACAAGTAGGGCGGGCAGAGGATGCATTGGCATTCTCTAAGCACCTCTTCTCACACAGTCAGCAAGAAGGGTTGTCTTTGTGAGACCAGCCTGCAGGACAAGCCCTGCACCAATCAGGACAGGAGAACCGCCCGTGCCACACATGGAGTGGACACATCCAGTCGGTAAAACTGGACAAAAGATAGGGACGAGGACCAACTCGCCGCACTGAACAGACACTCCCCTGAACAAGGCCCAGGAGGTGACTAAACCCAGAGTCCAATGTGCACGCAGACCCACAGGCAGCTGCAAATCCTGACTTGAATAAGCCAAAACAATCGCTTCCACCACCCAGTGTGACAGGCGTTGCCTAGTAACAGGCTTCCCCTTATAGGGCGGAGCCCAGGAGACGAAGAGCCGATCGTTCCTCCTGAAGCTTCCTGTCAAATCTACACACGAGCGCACAGAACACAACAGCCTTTGCTCACTCTGTGAGGCAGAGAAAGCATCAATAGGAGAACACGCTGGTTGAAAGCTTCTTGGACCAGCCGAACTGTAGCGGGGGGGGGGGGCTGCTGCCTCGGCTCTACAGACAGTGACTGGGGGGCGTTAACGCTTGAAGTTGCTTAAGAAGTTCAAATTTTCAGTTACCAGAATCATTCAAGTCGGGTCGCTTGAGTTTGCGTCATTTACATTGATTTTGAATGTAATCTCATCTTTTCAGTCTCGTTCAGTGTGAACTTAGCTTAAGAGGAATAAAAACTACTGGTGGGACTGGATTCAAAAGACTAATCCAATTAATTAGAGAATTTATAATGAATTAATTATGTTAATGGCCTAATAAGTATGCAGCTAGCATTAAGGTGCTAACTGCTACATGTTTAGCATTAAGGTGCTAACTGCTACATGTTTAGCATTAAGGTGCTAACTGCTACATGTTTAGCATTAAGGTGCTAACTGCTACATGTTTAGCATTAAGGTGCTAACTGCTACATGTTTAGCATTGAGGTGTTAGCTGCTACATATTTAGCACTGAGGTGCTAACTGAGGCTAGCAGAGCTAAGCTGATCCACAAACTCTTTCTCTCACAATTTTCACACAACGTGGCTTTATTTTTCTATCCAGTGTTTTTATTTAAACTAAAATTAACGCCCATGAAGCGCAACAACAACTTCTCTGGTTCTCCTGTTTCTTGTGTTGTGGTCTCTGCATCATTGAGAAAGGTTCCACGTTGTTTGAAGCGGAAAAAAAACTGATTGATTTTTAGTGCGTTTTTTTTTTTTGGTTTATAATGAATTAATTGCAATAATGAGATAAAGTCTCCAGCCTGAATGAAAACATCTATTTTCTATGATTAATGAGTGTGTGACGTGTGTGTGTGTCCTCCAGGTAGTTCTGCTGTTGTTCCTGTGGAGGACGGACGTTATCACAGCCTATGTGTTTCAGGCCAGTCGACCCCCAGAGGGAGGAGATAACCCCCCCACACACACCAAAGGTAACACACACACAAACAGTGTGTGTTACTGTTTGACTGTGTGTGTGTAGTAGTGTCAGAGTGGGTCAGCTCCTCTGGTTCCTGTATATATAACTATATATAATGTGTGTGTGTGTGTGTGTGTGTGTGTGTGTGTGTGTGTGTGTGTGTGTGCGTGTGTGCGTGCGTGCGTGCGTGCGTGCGTGTGTGTGTGTGTGTCTGTATGTGTGTGTAGTAGTGTCAGAGTGGGTCAGCTCCTCTGGTTCCTGTCATGGTCGCTGCTTTGAGCTCCAGGTCACTGACCCTCCAGGTTGTAGATGTGATAATCTGTGTAAAACCTACTACAGCTGCTGCTCTGACTTTGATCATCACTGCCTGAAGACAGGTAACACACACACACAGATACACACACACACAGATAAACACACACACACACAGATACACACACACACACACACATACACACATACACACTGATACTGTGTGTGTGTGTGTGTGTGTGTGTCAGAGGGGGGCTTTGAGTGCTCTGAGGAGCGTTGTGATGAGCAGAGGAACGATGAACACGCGTGTCACTGCTCAGAGGACTGTGAGCTTCGTGGTGACTGCTGCTCTAACTACAGGTCACTGTGTAAAGGTAACACACTGCACTGCATCATGGGAAATGTAGGCCTAATGGATTGAATAGGTTAGATCTATCGAGGTGATCATTTTAATTTAATGAATCAGTCTGAAAAGACAGTTTGATACTGTAGCCCCGCCCCTTTAACCTTTGACCCTGCTCAGCCTGCGCCGCTACATGCTAAGCTAGTTTTATTGTGAATGTCAACAAAGTGTAAACAGTTGTTTTTTGTTACTGTTGTTTATTGATGGTAAACAGATTGACTTCCTTTGTTTCATGAGGTGAGGCTTCGTGGCTTCAAGGAGACTGTGAAGAGATCCAGAGTGCAGAGTGTCCGTCAGGGTGAGACACACACACACACACACACACACACACACACTAATCTGTGTGTGTGTGTTCCTCAGCTTTGTGCGTCCTCCTCTCATCATGTTGTCAGTCGATGGGTTCAGAGCTTCGTACCTAAAGAAAGGCCCTGCAGTCATTCCACACATCCACAAGCTCCGTAAGCCCCGCCCCCCCACCACTCTTCTCCTGTGGTCACTTTGTCTCGTGTTTATTTTGTCATTTTATTTATTTATTTATTGCTGTGTATTTTGAGTCATCTTGTTCTGTTTTTGGTTGTTTTGTATATTTTTCTGTGTGTGTGTGTGTGTGTGTGTGTGTGTGTGTGTGTGTGTGTGTGTGTGTGTGTGTGTGTGTGTGTGTGTGTGTCTAAGGAACATGTGGGACGTCCTCCCCCTACATGAGACCCGTCTACCCATCAAAGACGTTCCCTAACCTCTACACACTGGCCACGGTGAGTGCTGCGCTCTGATTGGATGATGTCAGTGTGTGTCCCCGCCCCCTGGCTGACGCCCCCCTCCCTCTGTGCAGGGCCTGTACCCAGAGTCGCATGGCATTGTGGGTAACACCATGCACGACCCCGTGTTCAACGCCACCTTCAGTTTGAGAACCAGAGAGAAGCTCAACCACCGCTGGTGGGCGGGGCAACCCGTGAGTGACACACAGTGTGTGTTATTATACTAATGCTAACGCTAGGTAAATGCTAGGTTAATGTTATTTCTAGGCTAATGCTAGTGCCACGTTATTGCTAATGCTAGGCCAATGCTAATGTTAGCCCAATGTTTATGCTACAATAATGTTAATGCTAGGTTTATGCTATTGCTAGCTAATGATAATGTCAGGCTTATGCTATTGTGAGGCAATGCTAATACTAGGTTAATGCTATTGCTAGGCTAATGCCAGGTTATTGCTAATGCTAGGCCAATGCTAATGTTAGCCCAATGTTAATGCTAGGTTAATGTTAGGCTAATGCTACATTCATGTTAATCCAAGGTTTATGTAAATGCTAAGCTATTGCTAGCTAATACTATTGCGAGGCTAATGCTTTTGTTAGGTTAATGCTATTGTTAGACTAATGCTAATGCCAGGTTATTGCTAATGCTAGGCTAATGCTAATGTTAGCCCAATGTTAATGCTAGGTTAATGTTTATGTTAGGCTAATGCTACATTAATGTTAATGCTAGGTTTATGCTTATGCTGAGCTATTGCTAGCTAATGCTAATGTCAGGTTAATGCTATTGCTAGGTTAATGCTCATGCTAAAACATTTTAAATGCTCAGCTGTTTTTCCACCACTTTGAACCAAATTCGATCAGACCTAACCCCGATCCCCAACATTGGTATACGCGACCTTGGATTACCAACCCTGGCCGCTTCTTCGGACCCTTACGCTTTAATTTTGTATGTTTTTGTTTTGTGCAGATCTGGATCACAGCGGAGAAGCAGGGCGTGAAGGCCGGGACCTTCTTCTGGCCCTGGTACGTCACTGAACGGGAGCTGGACTGTGAACACTGGGAGATAAACGTGTGTGTGTGTGTGTGTGTGTGTGTGTGTGTGTGTGTGTGTGTGTGTGTGTGTGTGTGTGTGTGTGTGTGTGTGTGTGTGTGTGTGTGTGTGTGTGTGTGTGTGTGTGTGTTTCTTACAGGGTGATCCCTCTAGAGAGGAGGATTTTGACCATCCTGCGCTGGCTCCATCTTCCTGACCACGAGAGGTACACACACACACACAGATGATCTCCCACAGAGAACACGGTGACCACTGCGTTTGTAACACCGAGGTCACTTCCTGTTTCTCCATTGTTCAGGCCTTACGTTTACGCCGTGCACTCGGAGCAGCCAGACACCTTCGGACACCGCCTGGGACCGCTCAGCAGTGAGGTGTGTGTGTGTGTGTGTGTGTGTGTGTGTGTGTGTGTGTGTGTGTGTGTGTGTGTGTGTGTGTGTGTGTGTGTGTGTGTGTGTGTGTGTGTGGGCGTGGCTTAGCGTCTGGTCTCGGCCCACAGCTGGACAACCCTCTGAGGGAGATCGATAATATCATCGGTCACCTGATGAATGGACTGAAGCAGATGAACCTTCATCGCTGCGTCAACGTCATCATTGTCGGAGACCACGGTGAGACTTCGCCATCCTAGGCTCTTATTGTGAAATGTCAGAAGTGGAAGTAAAAACTAGTAACATTGATATGCACACACCCTGTGGGCGGAGCTCTTCTCTCCAGTTAAGGACAATCCTAAATAGTTTGGACAACGTGATGCTCCCACTTTGTGGAGCTCAGACCCTTTTGTCCTTCATCAGTGCCTGACCTCATCAATGCCCTACACAACAGGAAGCTGTCAGAACTCCACAAAAGCACGCGCAAAACAGCAAAATGCACAAAATACACAAAATTACCACAAAAAACATTTATTGTTACAAAAAATGCACAAAAGGATGACAAAATACACAAAAATAGAACACAAAAGCAGGAACAAAAATCACAAAACATGAAAACAAAAACAGACTAAACCTTTTACTGGTCCCTGTATTCACCTTCAAATTGGTCATTATGTGCATCTCGTGGCCTGGGGGCCACTTGTGGCCCTCAGTCCCCTAAAAGTAAACATACAAGTGACAGAATAATACACAGAAAGTGTGTTGTGTCCAAACACACACACAGTTCCTTTGTTGGTTCCTGTTAATGCTGTGATTGGTCGTTATTCTAATTAATGATGTTGATCATGTGACCCTCACATCAGATTATCTGCTTTAGATTTTTAGTACTTTTGTTATTTTGTGTATTTGTAATTAATTTGTGTTTTTGCAGCCATTCTGTGCATTTTACTCCCACTTTGTATATTTCTGTTTCTATTTTGTGAATTTTTGTTGTTGTTTTGTGTGTTTTTGTAATTATTTTGTGTATTTTAGTCATTTTATGTAGTTAAAAGTTATTTCTAGTATTTTTGTTGTCGTTTTGTGTGTTGTTTTTGTTTTCTGTCATTATTTTGTGTTTTTTGTCCCAGGTATGGAGGAGGCTCACTGTGACAGGACGGAGTTCCTCAGCAGTTACCCACTCAACATCGATGAGATCCAGTTGATCCCTGGATCACTGGGACGGATCCGCCCTCGGGATCCCAAGTCATCCACCTGTAAGTTACTGTGCACGCTTAGCTCTGAGTGTGACTTAACTTCCTGTGATGTGTGACCTCACTTCCTGTGTTTTCTCTGTGTTTGCAGACGACCCACGGGTGGTGGTGGCCAACCTGACGGTGAGTAAACCCTGCTGGAGGCCTGAAGGCTCAGCAGGTCACCGTGTCTTCTGTTCCTGTGTAAAATGCTGACTCATCACGTCACTATGTCTGATCCAGTGTCAAACGCTGACTCAGCATGTCACTGTGTGTTCCAGTGTAAAACGCTGACTCAGCATGTGACTGTGTCGTCTGTTCCAGTGTAAAATGCCGACTCAGCACTTTAAGCCCTACCTGAAGCAGCACCTGCCCAAGAGGCTGCACTACGCCAACAACCGCCGCATTGAGGACGTACACCTGCTAATGGAGAGGAAGTGGCACATTGCCAGGTAACGCACACACACACACACACACACACACACACATGCACCTGCACACACGTCTACACATGCCGCACACACACACATGCTGCAAACGTGGATGTGTTGTTTCTACTGGTCATCATGGTGACTGCTCTGGTTCATCTCAGCACAAAGTGTTCATATTTACAACTTTTATCATCACAGTGAGTCACACAATAACCTGACGACCAATCAGAGCATGACTGCAGGAAAGAACAAAAGCTTTCTGTGTGTTTCTGTTGTCATTTTGTTATTATTTTGTTTCAAAGTCATTTTGTGTATATTTATTGCTGTTTGCTGTGTTTTTGAGTAATTGCATGTATTTTGTTGCTATTTTGTGTAATTGTTTTTGTTGTGTGGATTTCTCTGTTTTTGAGTCATGTTGTGTATTTATTTGGGGGACCTAAACAAAATTCCACTCAGGGCTGCACGTGGCCCCCAAACCACCAGTTTGCCCTGCTAGAAACCAGTCACAGCTTCATATGCAAACCTTCTGTGTTGAGGTTAAAGGTGCAGAACGTTTTTAAACATGAGGTCAACAGGACCTTAAGGACCTTTGATGGCGTCTCCGAACAGGAACATGACGCTTTGTTTGTGTTCCAGGAAGATGCCGGAAAAGCTGAGGAACCGCTGCGGCTTCTTTGGAGACCACGGCTTTGACAACAAGATCACTAGCATGAGGGTGTGTGTGCGTGTGTGTGTGTGTGTGTGTGGGGGTGAATCCATTCTAAATTCATGTGCTCTAGTTCATCACACGTGTACCTGCCTAACTTTCACTAAACTTACCGTAATATTTTAATTGACCGCATTACATTAATTTAGTAATTTTATAAGAAAAATCCACACAAATGCTGCAGCCTAACATAGGCCACACCCATTGGCTGATGGGTCAGACATCTCAGCCAATCAGAATGGGCAGGTAGGCGGGCTGCTGTACTCATGTTAGGTTGCAGTGAAATGTCTGTGTTTCAACTGATAAGTTTCCTTCACTACATGAAGTCTCCTCCTCACTGCTCCACGTCTACATATCAGTACATTTACAGCTTTTTATGGTCATGTTTTACTGTAACCACTGATAAACTGCTTCATCTGTTCTTATTACTGTGAACTACCACAGAGTGATCACAGCGAGTCAAACTCTGAGTCAGAATACAGACGTGATCACTTCTGAACAAATCCAACGTGGTGATTCGGTAACTTCGTGTTGTTATGTTATTATTACAATCTGTCTGACTTTTACTGTAGATGGAGATCAGAACATCCTGTATACAGTCTGTATCCGGTCTCTCTCTCTCTCTCTCTCTCTCTCTCTCTCTCTGACAACATTTCTCCGTGTCGTTGCTATGGTGAGGTAGTGTGCATCATGACAAAATGATCACAATGATTCAGTGCGAGCAAGAACAATTTAATGTTAACTGTCATTGTTCCACCTGGTCTAATGTGACAGAGCTCAATTTTGTGGCGGCATGACGCTTATAAAACCTGGAAAAATCCACAATTTAGCCGCGTCATTGTTTAAGCCGCAGAGTTCAAAGTGTGAGAAAAAAGTAGCGGCTTAGAGTCTGGAAATGACAGTACATAATGTCAGTAGTTATGTGTAGTGGCAGGTGTGAGTGAAGCTATAGTGATCATGTGACCTTCACTATGTAACACCGTCTACGTGACATGTAAACACTTAGAAATAATATTAGGCACTTTCACGTGTGTGTGTGTGTGTGTGTGTGTGTTGTATTCTGTCCAATCACAACAATGATCTGACTCAGAGCGTAACACTACAGTCACTACAGTCACTCTATGGACGGGTGTAGTGACACAGACTGTAGCCAGACTAAATGATGGTCTGTTACACACTCACACACACATACGTACATGCACACGTGTACACACCTGCACATGTAATATTATTTTCTAAGTGTTTACATGTCACGTAGAGGGTGTTACATAGTGAAGGTCACATGATCACTATAGCTTCACTCACACATGTGTCTACACATAACTACTGACATTAGGTACGTTTAGTGAAAGTTAGACATGTACACGTGTGTTAGACTGGTGTGTGTGAGTTTAGAACCCCCCATAGTGTGTGTCAGCACACGTGCATGTGTGTATGTGTGCGTGCATGTCTCCTCCTGACCACGCCCTCTCCTCTTCCTCAGACCATCTTTATGGGTCACGGGCCGAGCTTTAAGTTCCAGAAAATGGTTCCTGAGTTCGACAACATTGAGCTGTACAACGTCATGTGTGGTGAGTTAAGCCCCGCCCCTTTACTGCTGTTCTGCTCAGACTGATGAATGGCTCCGCCCCCTCTCTCTGCTACAGACCTGTTGGGTTTAACTCCGGCTCCAAACAACGGTACACACGGCAGTCTGAACGACATGCTGAAGGCTCCGCCCTTCATGCCCGTCATGCCACAGGAAGCCACGCCCCCTGAGCCGTTGTCTGACGAGGGGGGCGTGGCCTACGACCTGGGCTGCAGCTGTGACGACGAGGTCGTACGGTGACACACACACACATCGCCATCATCATCGTCTCACATCTGAACAGTTTGATTTAATCTGCAGAACAAAGTGGAGCTGAACATCCGAGCATTTCATCCAACGCCATCCGACTGCTACGCTTACAGTAGGTGGAGCACTTCCTGTCACACCCATGAGTCACACTTTACACACGGACTAATGTGTGTGTGTGTGTGTGTGTGTCCACAGACACTACACACCTCCCCTTTGGTCGTCCTGCTGTCATGTTTGACTCCCACTACAGTTTGTTACATCATGTTGAGTTCATCAGTGGATACAGTAAAGATCTGCTTATGCCTCTGTGGACGTCTTACAGTCTCTCCTCACAGGTACACACACATGCACACACACACACACACACACGCACGTAAATTGTGAATATATTTGTGAATATTTTTTAGACAAATCTCTCCCCATACTGTCTGTGTGTGTGTGTGTGTGTGTGTGCGTGTGTGTGTGTGTGTGTGTGTAACAGAAGGACGTGTCCTCTAACTCTAACCAGTGTCTCAGAGCTGATCCTCGTGTGTCGTCCTATCACAGTCAGAGCTGTAACGTCTACAGTCGGAGAGACAAACTCAGCTATGGATTCCTCTTCCCTCCAGGCAAACACACACACACACACACACACACACACACACACACACACACACACACACACACACACACACACACATGCTTCTCTGCTGTGATCCAGATCTGCACAAAATAAAAAAAAAACACAAAATGAGTGAAAAATAGACAAAACAAAAACAAAAGTTCCAAGAATAGCAAGAAAATACATGAAATTACTTAAATACACAGTTTGACTGCAAAAACAACTGACTTATTTTATTTATTTACTTTATCAGTCCATCAGATAACAATCTCTGTATTTCCTATAGGATGTGATGGTAAATGAAAGGATTGCATCGATGTCTAAATATTCTCTCTTCTGTCAGCATCAGATCTACACAGTGACGTGTTCACACATCACCTTTTATTGGACGACTCGCTTTATAAGAGAACTGATTGGTCAGGAGGCGGGACTTTAGCACTTGCTAAGATCCTAGCCAGAGCAAAACCTGGTCCTGACCAGGCTAGTCGTTCAGCCTAAGTTACCATGGAGATTTAGCTCTATAAGATGTTAACGAGCTTCGTAGGACAGCACACACTGATTAAATCCTGGAAGTTAGTGCGACATGACGTAATCTAGATTCAGAACAAACCCCCAAAATGACCACAAAAATAGACTAAATAACAACAAAAACACTCAAAATGACTCAAAAACACTTTATAAATAAAAGTTAGCTTTAAAAAATAATTTTCTGGATTAAAATGATTCAACATCAGTAACCTTTACACTATTATGTATTAATGTGTGTATTTGTTTGTGTATTTGTAGAACTTTCCACGTCTCCAGAGTCCAGGATCGATGCGTCTTTGATCACAAACACTGTTCCAATGTTTCCTGCTTTCAAACGTGAGTCACACACACACACACACACTTTAAAGTTTTCATGTTTAGTCAGTCACAGGATAACACAGTGACCAGTCTGTCCATAACACCAACAGCTCAGTGTGTCACCACTCATCCTGTCCTCTGTGTGTGTGTGACACAACACAAACACACACACAGCTCCTAATGTTCAGTAGAGACACACAACAAACAGACACGTGTGTGTGTGTGTGTGTGTAGGAGTGTGGAGCTACCTCCAGGGGGCGCTGCTCAGACGTTACGCAGAGGAAAACAACGGCATCAACGTCGTTACTGGACCAGTGTTTGACCTGGACAACGACGGCCTCAGAGACACAACAGACACCATCACACAGTGAGTCAGTAACTACTGACCAATAGTAACTATAGTAACTACTGACCAATAGTAACTATAGCAACTACTGACCATCAGTAACTATAGCAACTACTGACCAATAGTAACTATAGCAACTACTGACCAATAGTAACTATTGCCCAACAGTAACTATAGTAACTACTGACCACTAGTAACTATAGTAACTACTGACCAATAGTAACTATAGCAACTACTGACCAATAGTAACTATAGCAACTACTGACCAATAGTAACTATAGCAACTACTGACCAATAGTAACTATAGCAACTACTGACCAATAGTAACTATAGCAACTACTGACCAATAGTAACTATAGCAACTACTGACCAATAGTAACTATAGCAACTACTGACCAATAGTAACTATAGCAACTACTGACCAATAGTAACTATAGCAACTACTGACCAATAGTAACTATAGCAACTACTGACCAATAGTAACTATAGCAACTACTGACCAATAGTAAACTATAGCAACTACTGACCAATAGTAACTATAGCAACTACTGACCAATAGTAACTATAGCAACTACTGACCAATAGTAACTATAGCAACTACTGACCAATAGTAACTATAGCAACTACTGACCATCAGTAACTATAGTAACTACTGACCAATAGTAACTATAGCAACTACTGACCAATAGTAACTATAGCAACTACTGACCAATAGTAACTATAGCAACTACTGACCAAATAGTAACTATAGCAACTACTGACCAATAGTAACTATAGCAACTACTGACCAACAGTAACTATAGCAACTACTGACCATCAGTAACTATAGCAACTACTGACCATCAGTAACTATAGCAACTACTGACCAATAGTAACTATAGCAACTACTGACCAACAGTAACTATAGCAACTACTGACCATCAGTAACTATAGCAACTACTGACCATCAGTAACTATAGCAACTACTGACCAATAGTAACTATAGTAACTACTGACCATCAGTAACTATAGTAACTACTGACCATCAGTAACTATAGCAACTACTGACCAATAGTAACTATAGCAACTACTGACCAATAGTAACTATAGCAACTACTGACCAATAGTAACTATAGCAACTACTGACCAATAGTAACTATAGCAACTACTGACCAATAGTAACTATAGCAACTACTGACCAATAGTAACTATAGCAACTACTGACCAATAGTAACTATAGCAACTACTGACCAATAGTAACTATAGCAACTACTGACCAATAGTAACTATAGCAACTACTGACCAATAGTAACTATAGCAACTACTGACCAATAGTAACTATAGCAACTACTGACCAATAGTAACTATAGCAACTACTGACCAATAGTAACTATAGCAACTACTGACCAATAGTAACTATAGCAACTACTGACCAATAGTAACTATAGCAACTACTGACCAATAGTAACTATAGTAACTACTGACCAACAGTTGAGAATAAAAACAAAAGTAACAATAAAGTCTAACAGTGAGTCAGTGTCAGTAACAGACACAACAGTAGGGGGCAGAAAAACACTGACAGAGAAGTGCGTGTGTGTGTGTTGGTTTTTCTACCCTGGTGGGGTCCACCTCCTGAAATATCACTCACGCCGTGGGGACCGATTTTCCCCGTGGGGACCGGAAAATTCAGGTTTGAACTTTTTCAGTGAGTGTTAGATGTTTCAAGTGATTTGTGTTAAAATCAGATCTGTATGAGCTTCAGAAAGGGTGGATACCATAAGACACCATTCTGTCATTGGTCCTCACGGTGTGATGAAAACGGGTATGTGTGTGTGTGTGTGTGATAAGTGTGTTTCTGATTGGTTTCCCAGTGTTCCCAGTAGTACTGGTCCATAAGTGGTTGATAAGGACTCTGGACTGGTTCTGGTGTGGTTTTACTTGTTGTTTATGGACCAGTTGAAAGGTGTTTTTTTATTGGTTTCTCAGGTTCCTGGAGGACGGCTATCCCGTCCCGTCTCACTTCTTTGTGGTATTGACGAGCTGTAAACTGAACCAGACGCTGGAGGACTGTGACGGAGACCTGGACGTCTTCTCCTTCCTTCTTCCTCACCGTGAGGACAACAGTGAGACCTGCAACGTGAGTGTTTAATGGCAGGGGGCGGAGCTCACCAGCAGAGGCGGAGCTACTGCACTGATAACTAGTGTTGTGGTAGTCGAGACCGGTCTTGGTCTCGAGACCAAATTTTAAAGGTCTCGGTCTCTGAAGCATTTTGACTCGGTCTTGTCTCGGACTCGGGATTTTCTCTCAAGACCGTTAGAGACCAGCACTAATTCCTGCTATTTTTAACCTTTTTTATAATGTGATAATAACACAGAGAAGAACAGGATAAAACAATCCTTTATTCATTATTTAATCCACCCTGTTATAATGACCACAACCTTCCTTAATGTGACTGAGTGACGTGTGTGTGTGTGTGTGTGTGTGTGTGTGTGTGTGTGTGTGTGTGTGTGTGTGTGTGTGTGTGTGTGTGTGTGTGTGTGTGTGTGTGTGTGTGTGTGTGTGTGTGTGTGTGTGTGTGTGCGTGTGTGTGTGTGGCTACGGTGTCAGTTTGGACCACAGAGCAGAAGGAGATATGAACTAATCACCGGTAAAAATCCCAGTAAAACTCCAGAAAACAATCACCAGTAATAAATATTATCTCCCTGGTAAAGACAGTAGCTCTAATAACTGGTAAAATGATAAACTGATGATATTACAGTCTGTGAAGGCTGAATAGGGGACGCACTTACTCTGCTTCTGGGTCCTAGTGCCAGCCGACTGGTGAAACATGTTCCGTTTACCGTGTTTACTGAGGTCTGTGTGTGTTTAATAAGTCTGTGTGTGTTCAATAAGTCTGTGTGTGTTTAATAAGTCTGTGTGTTTAATAAGTCTGTGTGTTTAATAAGTCTGTGTGTGTTTAATAAGTCTGTGTGTGTTCAATAAGTCTGTGTGTGTTTAATAAGTCTGTGTGTGTTTAATAAGTCTGTGTGTGTTCAATAAGTCCGTGTGTGTTTAATAAGTCTGTGTGTGTTTAATAAGTCCGTGTGTGTTTAATAAGTCTGTGTGTGTTTAATAAGTCCGTGTGTGTCCGTGTTAAAGTCTACATATTTATGTCTCTGTCCATCCACTCTTTTCATTATATTCATGTCTTTTAAGGCTTTATTATATAATATCAGCTGTAGTCCAGGCCGCCGCCATCTTGGCCACATTAACCACATTAAACTATATCAACTATGTGAATTAATAAAAATAACCTGTTAAAGGCTTTTTCAAACTAAAAAATTAAATCTGTGACCTGTTAAACCTGAACAACTCAAAGAATCAGAATCAAGAATCATTATTTCTTGGCAGAAATGCTTTTAAACACTTGCTGTACATTCAGCTGACATAAAAATCTTGTTTTCAAATATGTAGAATAATTGTGAATTTATCAGGAGCAGTAGTAGTTTTAATATTTTAGTTAATTTTTTGCAGGCACCTTTTTTGTTCATCAAATGTATTTAAAATAAAATAAAATTAAAGAGAGAATATTATTTAACTGTTGAACCTTGTCATAATTTTATTTATTTATATATTTTTTTAAATTGAAAAAAAATGTTTATGGTCTTGACTCGGTCTCGGTGCATTCTGGTCTCGGGCAAGTCTTGGTCTCGGATCGTGTGGTGTTGAACACAACACTAGTGATAACTAACATCACCACAGCTTCAGTTTGACTGGATATCTTCATTTAGTTTTAGTCTTAGACTTTTGACTAAAACTTGACTCAGTTTTAGTCTAATTTTAGTCATCAGCATTAGTCTAGTTTTAATCGAATAATTGAAACAATGTTAAGAATAATTGGTTAAAAAAAGACCTAAAATAATAAACCACTTTTTAAAAATTATAAAACCCAAAGCAATATTTTAATAATAATTAAAAAAACATATTGAAAAACTATTCAGGGATAATTAAAAAAGACCAGAATGAATGTTTTTTTTAAACTGTTTAAAAAAATAATTGTTTTAAAAATCTAAAAACACCAAGCCAACAGTTAATAATAGAAATAAAAACTATTAGAATATAATAATAAAATGTAACATGCCACTTAAAACAATAAAACTATTTATTTTTAAAACCCAAAGCAATAGTTTTTAAATATTAAAACTATTAAAATATTAATTAAATATTAGATAAATTATAAAACCAAACCAATATTTTAAGAAATATGCAAACTATTGAAGAAAACGTTCCAAACGATGTAAACTTATAATCATACTATAACAACTATTTTTTAAAAGTAAAAAAACATTTAAAACTATTAAAACAGAAATCAATAAAAGAAAACATTCCAAAGTATATTATATTGTGACTAATGTACTGATACAAACATCTCTAATATACAAATGATTCCCTGAAACGCTGAATCATCACATTGTTGTTGCTCAGCGTGAACACGTCAGTTCCACTGCTACTCATATCCTGAAGCTAAAACATTTACGTTCTTCTCCTCGTTTCTAATGAAACCAGAGGATTCAGGAGAAACTGAAGGTTATTAACTTTCTGTGAATCACAAGTTTGAACAGGAGGAGAAATAACATCCTGTGTCCTGTTTGTCTGAAGGCAGATGATTAGCTTTGGGTTTCAGCTGGACCTGAATGTGTAGTAAAGTGTGTGTTAGTGAACGCAGCCCTGCAAGTTACAACACATCCTGTTTGATGCTAAGAAAGAAAGGAGAGTGTGTGTGTGCGTGATTATTAATGTCTGATTATTATAGTTTAACCAAACATTCCTTTCCAGATATGAGCTGGACTAAGAACGTAGATCAAAACACGCTAATTTTATTTGATCAGTTCATCAGATTTATTTTTTCTATATGATGTCATTCGTAAATGAAAGGATCACATTTCTGTCCTGTCAGCATCTTTTTTTTACCGTCTATGGCCAGCATCACATCAGATCTACACAGTGACGTGATCACATCACCTTTCATTGGACAGCTCGTTATCTAAGAGTTCTGATTGGTCAGGAGGCGGGACTTTATCACCAGCTAACATTTAAGCTAAAGAAAAACCAGGTTAGCTGTGAAAGACTAGTTGCCATAGTGATTCAGCTTCAGCGAGCTTTGTAGTCCAGCACACATTGATTAAATCCTGGAAGAGGTCGTCTAGATTCGTAGCTTACCCCCTTAATTTCTGATTGTTGTTATTGTTGTTGTTGTCAGTGCAATGAGTCCTAATGAGTGATTATTAATGTCTGATTGTTATTGTTGTTGTGATTGATTATCAATATCTGATTGTTCTTGTTGTTCTCAAAGCGATTACGATGAGTCTCGTTGATTGATTATTAATGTCTGATTGTTGTGTTATTATTATGTTATCTTCAGAGTGATGAGGACAAGTCTCTGTGATTGATTATTAAAGGTGCAGTCCGCAACTCTCAGATCCCTCCCTCCCCCTCCCTGCTGCTCTCTTGCCCTGCCTCCAAACTTTCCAAAGTCCCTCCCTCAGAGGAGCTAACAAGCTAACGTTAGCCCGACAGCAACATCACAGTAATATAACATGCTCTGTTAAAAGCATATTACTGCAGCGCTTCTCTCTCTATGTGCACACACCTCAGCAGCAGCAACAACACAGTGTCACTTACAGCAGCCCACACGGAGGCTTCTGCACACACATGAACAACACATACACCACAGAGTTCTAGTGTAACAATTACAAATCAAACATAATGTAAATCAAGCAGCAGTAATTACCTGCAGAAAAGTCACCAATTCCATCTTCTGCTCCTCCAGATCATACAATGTAAAAAAAAAAAAGCGCTCCAGCCCGGGAAAGGGGCGGGGCCTGTGAGCAACAGCTGTCAGACAGCCCATCAAACACAATCCTGGCTCTGATTGGTTCTTTTTGCTCGGTGGCCGTGCATTCTGGCAATCTGCCAAAGGCTGCAGCAGCAGGGGGCGGGGCTCAATGAGTCTGTTTTTTTCACACAAACTATTAGTTTGATGTAAAACTGTCCTTATATAGTGACAGTTTTAGCAAATGTGACAAAAAGTCACTTTTATAAGAGTTGCAGACTGCACCTTTGATGTCTGATTGTTATTGTTGTGATTGATTATTCATGTCTGATTGTTGCTGTTGTGTTGTTATCAGAGTGATGAAGATGAGTCACGGTGATTGATTACTAATGTCTGATTATTATTGTTGTTGTGATTGATTATTAATGTCTGATTGTTTGTTGTGATTGATTATTAATGTCTGATTGTTTGTTGTGTTGTTATCAGAGTGATGAAGACGAGTCACGGTGATTGATTACTAATGTCTGATTATTATTGTTGTGATTTATTATTAATGTCTGATTGTTGTGATTGATTATTAATGTCTGATTGTTGTTGTGTTGTTATCAGAGTGATGAAGACGAGTCACGGTGATTGATTACTAATGTCTGATTATTATTGTTGTGATTGATTATTAATGTCTGATTGTTGTTGTGTTGTTATCAGAGTGATGAAGACGAGTCGCGGTGGGTGGAGGACCTACTGAAGCTTCACACGGCTCGTGTTCGGGACGTGGAGATTCTGACGGGCCTGGATTTCTACAGAAACACAAACATGACGTACACAGACACACTGATCCTGAAAACATCTATGCACACATTTGAGAAGGACGACTAGACACACACACACACACAGATACACCCAATGGACAGACGTTTGGTCGTCGTATCCGTGTGGGCGGAGCTAAGCCAGGACACACTGGGCCGAGGACCAACACTTTCATAACATGCTGTACCACTCACTGTGTCCATCCTCTAATAAACACTTAGCTAACATGCTAACTGTTTAAAACGAGTTTTTGTGAGATTCACATCAGATAAACTGAAACAGACATGGGCAACTTTTATTACAGCGGGACCTCATCTGGTCCCAGGGCCACGTGTTGTTTCATTTTCAGTCATTTTTGTGTATTTTTTTTTGTTGTTGTGTAGCGTCATTTTCTGTAATTTTTTGTGTATTTTTCTCGAATCGTTTTGTGTATTTTTGCTCTTTTGTGAATTTGTTGTCCTTTTGTGTATGTTTTTAAGTCATTTTGTGTATTTTTTCTGTTGTTTTGTGTGTTAGTTTTGTGGCTTCACAACATTGGACCGAGGGCCGTTAGTTGCCCATGCTTGAACTGAACCCTCAGTAACATTTTAAAGGACTGTATTTTTATTAATATCAAACTGAAAATCCAAAATTAAAATATTTTTACGTAGTTTTTGTCCAACTCAAATGTCAAATTGTGTTTAGCTAGCTTAGATTAGCCTAGCTGAGTTTAGCTAAGCATAATCATGTACTTTATTGAGTTATCCTTAAGCTAACCTTTAGAGATAAAGCTACAGACCATTAATTTAGCCTTTCTGATGTTAGCTTAGCTTAGCTTTACCTTGATTAGCCTAGCTGAATTTAGCTAAGCATAAACATGTACTTTAATGGGTTAGCTTCATGCTAACTTTTAGAGACAAAGCTATGGAGTGTTATTTTAGCCTTTCTGATGTTAGCTTAGCTTTGCCTAGATTAGACTAGCTGAGTTTAGCTAAGCATAAACATGTACTTAAATGCGTTATCCTTAAGCTAACTGTAAGAGGTAAAGCTATGGTTAATTTAGCCTTTCTGATGTTAGCCTAGCTTAGCTTTGCCTAGCTTTGATCAGTCATGCTTGGCTTTAGTTTCCAGCACTTTCAAATGTCCAGTTAAATCTACACATTGGAAAAAGATTAAGCAAAAAAATTTATTTTGAAATACTAAATTGTTATTGATTGTTGAATGTATGGAAGGATGCCCATTTAAATAAATCTCCTTCAAAATAAAATGATAAACTATTTTTGTTTTTGTGTTTTTTAAAGACAAATGTCCACTAAAACGCAGAAGTGGGTCCATGTGGCCCTCGGTCTAATTTGTGTGACCCCTAAAGTAAACGTGCATAATGACTCTTCGTTGTTGTTTCCTGTGCTAATGCTCTGTGTTGCATCTTAGATAATAATAGAGGCCACATCACAAACTTGGTTCACTGTCTTTTACTTCACTCAGATAACACTGTGACTTCTTCTGCAGTCTACATGAACAATGCATATCCTTTCTATAGATGACGATAGTCCGCCCTCTGCTGGACTCCTGTGTACTGCGATACCACATCCCCTCCCCCTTAAGTTAACAACAGGTACTTCTTAAACATACATAAACCATAGAACATTTTAGGAATGTCCTTCCAGTGAGATCCAGAGCGCATTGTTGCTCTGTTCCTGGAAAGATCTCACTCTAACAAAGTCCTGTAGATGCACATGTGGGAACGTGGCACTTCTAATGTAACTGATGCACCCGGTGAGCTGGGTGGAACCTGAGTGAGAGGAGCAGGCTGTGGTTCCTGTGACTCATGTGATGGAGATTGTTGCATTGTGTCCATCCTGTGACCCTTGAATCTCACTTCCACATCAGGCAGCATCTTCGGTACTGGATCTGGTTTATCTGGGAACAGTGTCAATCAATCTGGCTCTAACCTGATCCATATGACGCTTCATGGTTTGACCACTTGTGATGGTGACGGTGTACGACACTGGACCTGATAGTTCACCACAACAGCTGGGATCCACTTTGGACCATAGGAGTAGTTTCTGATTAACACATTGTCCCCTGGGGCAAAGCTTCTCAGTTTTTTCTTTGAGTCATGATTTTCTTTCTGTGTCAGTTGTTTTTGCTGTACTCTTGTTTTCACATCAGACATGAGGTCCAACACTGATCTGAGTCTGTGTGACATCATCAGTTCTGCAGCTGACAAGCCTGTTGTTGCATGCGGTGTGATGCAGTAACTGAACACAAATCTTGACAGTTTAGTCTGCAGTGAGTCACCTTTCACCTCCTTCATCCCCTCTTTGAAAGTCTGCACCGCCCACTCTGCCCGACCGTTGGTGGATGGTTGGAAAAGGTGCAGATCTCACATGATCAATGACATTTTGTTTCATAAAATTCCCAAAATCAGCAGTGGAGAAACACGTCCCGTTGTCTGTTCTAACATTTTGGGTAGACCCAACACACTGAAACTCTGTCACAGTTTCTCGATGGTGGCTTGTGATGTCGCTGATTTCACAGGGTAAATGTCTGGTGCAGTGATATTTTGTTTCTGCCTCTGGTAGAGATGACTACCCATCCCTCACGTTCCATTTTTCTTTGTAGATCAGGCTTGAAGCGAGCCTCTGTCTGCGTGGGCCAGCCTTTTAAGGTGTATTCATGGACCTGGGACAAAATGACGTTATTAGCAGTCCATCGTTTGATTTGTGTGACTAGTGCGTCATCTAACACATCCATCATTAAGACTTGTTCGATTATCTCTCTTTCAGGTGCTGTTTCCGACACAGGTGACCTGCTGAGGGCTTCTGTGTTTGCACAATGTTTTCCCGGCCTGTACACAATGTTGTGCTCATAATGTTACAGCCCATTGTTGCACTCTTGGTGAACCCATCTGAGGTCAAGGCTTCTTCGTGTTGAAAAGTGAGATCACCAGTTTGTGGTCTGTAAAAATAGTGAAAACTCGTACAAATATGTGTGGAATTTCTTGATACCAAACATTACAGCCAAACCTTCCTTATCAAGTTGAGAGTATGTTTTTTCAGCAGGTGAGAGCGTGCGTGACATGAACCCCAGTAGTCTCTCACTACCATCATCCATGTTGTGTGACAGTACGGCTCCCACGCTGTACGGTGACGCATCACACTAGAGAAGTAACTCTGTCTGCAGAGTAGTGAATTAACATCCACTGAGTTCAACAGAAACTTTCATTTTACGAACGTTTCCTCTTGTTCGTTTCTCCATGTCCAGTTTACATTCTGTCTAAGAAGTTCATGAAGGGGGGCCAGCAGGGTTGCCAGGTTGGAAAGAAATGTGTTATAATAGTTCAACAAACCTAAGTAGGCTTTGAGTTCTGTGACTCGTGAGGGTGTAGGGGCATCCATGATGGCTTTAACTTTGTTCTCCACAGGTTGAAGCCCCTGTGCATCCACACTGTACCCCAAGTACTCCACTTCTTTTTGCATGAAGGCACATTTAGTTCTTTTCCGCCGCAAACCAGCCTCTTCCAACCTGCTCAACACTTCTGTTAGGTTCTTTAGGTGGTCTACATCATCCTCCCCACTCACCAGAATATCATCTAAATACACAGCCACTAGAGGTATTTCTTTTAAAAGACCTTCCATGGTCCTCTGGAAAATGGCTGGTGCTGATGTCTGTTGTAAGTGAATAGACCAGAGTGTGTGTTCACTGTCACATACAGTACTTCATCCAGGATAATCTGCTGATCAGCATGACTCATGTAGAGCTTGGTGAACTACTTTCCTCCAGGAAGTGTTGTAAACAGGTCCTCCACCCTGATTATTGGAAACTGCTCCAGGGAAGCCACTGTATTTACTGTAAGTTAATAATCGCCACACAGTCTCACAGTCCCTGAAGGCTTCAGAGTTGGTACCACTGGCGCGGCCCATTCAGCATATTTCACTGGTGAGATGATGTTTTCTTTTAACAGTCGGTCTATTTCCTCATCTATTTTTGCTCTCATAGCTAAAGGAACTGATTGTGGGCAGAAGAAGTGTGGAGTAACATCCTGTTTCACGTGGACGGTAGCTTTGATGCCTTTCAGGGTGCCCAAATCTTCTTTGAACACAACCTCATGCCTGGTTAACACTTGCTGTAGTCTGTTGTCCGTTAAATTCTCTTCACTTTTTCAGGTTTGCATCTACTTTTTATTTCTCTCCAATTCAGACAAATGTCCACCAGCCTCGTCTAAGACAGCTGGGCTGGTCTCCTTCAACGACATTAGCTTCTTTCTCTGCTGCTTGTATATGACTTTAATAAGTGATACAATAATCACCTTAACAGGATCACCTGTGTACGTTTGATAGGTTTCAGACTGGGAAGTTTCCTATGTTTATGTTCTTTAAATGTTGCTTCATTCATGACTGTCAGGCAACATCTGATGTCATTCTCAAATGTCACATATTCTTCATTAAGTCTCATCTCCACAATGTAGGGATCTACTGTGTTTAGATGAACAGCGCTCTGACGCCCCAGTTTGTTCTGATGCTTTTGACTCCACTGGATACAGTTCAATGTGAGGGAGTCCTGCTCAGTCATCACTTTTACTGTCTTCCTCTGTCTCTCTCATTTTGTGAGAATGGTAGTGTGCACTCTGCTTCCTGTCTTTCCTTTCATTTGCAAACCCTTGCTTGTTTTGGCTTAGTTTAACGTTGCTTCTAGAAGCTCTTGCTATTTGTCCAACTTTGCCACAACCATGACATTCCTCTTGTTTATACGTACAGTTTGCAACAGTGTGCCTACTGTCTTTACAGCGATAACACTCTGCTGTCTCCTTTAAAGTACGAGCCTCCTGCTGTCCTTTGTTTATACTGAAACATTTTGCTGACGCACCTGACTGCAGGTCCTGTACATTTTTATTTGTCAGGAAAAACAGAAATGCAATGTTTGTAAAAGTGAATCTTCTTTAAAGGCATCCACACATTTGTTACTTTAAACTGATCGTTTTCCACATGGAATTATTCACTATATTACTGTGTTATTAGCTTAACTTAGCCATTTTAGCTAGCTAAAAACAAGGTATGGTGTTTGATGTATCAATAAAAAGGTTGTGATTAGTATTATTAAAAGTATTCTTAATTATTTTCTGTTTAAAACTGTTTTATTTGTTAAAACTGTTTTCAACAAACAAACTTTATAGTCTAACAAATGACAGGATGTCTTAGCTTAGATTAGCCATGTTTAGCTAGCTAAAAGCACGGTACAAAAGAAGATAAACATTAATATTTTGTTGGCAAATTTCCGAGAACTTAGCAGTTATTTTATATTTAATAAAGCAGTCGTATTTTATTAGCCACCAACCATCATGAACAAATGTTTGTCATTTGATGACTGAAGGATGTTTTTGCTAAAGTAGAAGCTAAAATAGAAGCTAAAGTAGGAGCTAAAGTAGAAGCTAAAGTAGGAGCTAAAGTAGGAGCTAAAGTAGAAGCTAAAGAAGAAGCTAAAGAAGGAGCTCACATAGGAGCTAAAGTAGAAGCTAAAGTAGGAGCTATAGTAGAAGCTAAAGTCGGAGCTAAAGTAGAAGCTGTAGAGATAGGTCACTATGTGTGGTAGGAACTATGTACGGGATGTTCGGGGGGACCAAAATAAAAGACGCACTGGTTACTCGTATGGCTGGTCTCCTGACGGTTTATCTTTGTACCTTAACAACAGAACATGGTGTCAGAAGTGACTAAATGAGAGCAAAGGCTCAGTGAAGTGTATAGACGGCGTCAGTGGGCACACTGCGTGTTTAGAGGATCCTTGAGGCAGACCTACATAGTCCGTGATTTTTCATGCGTTAGCAGTTAGCATAGCGGCGCTAACGATGAATCACTTTCAAGTTTCCCCACCAGAAAAGTTTTCCTTCAAAAGTGAAGACTGGCCAAAGTGGATAAAGTGCTTTGAAAGGTTTCGTATCACCTCTGGGTTGGAAACACAAGCAGAGGAAAACCAGGTAAATGCTTTAATCTACACCATGGGAGAAGAAGTGGAGGATATACTGGTTTCATTGCACCTTACTCCAGCAGAAATGAGTGATTATGAGAACGTCAAGGACAAGCTGGATGCGCATTTCATAGCACGCAGAAATGTGATTTTTGAGAGAGCCAAATTTAACCAGCGGCAGCAGGAGATGGGCGAGTCAGCAGACAGCTTCATCACACCACTGCACTGTCTGGCGGAGCATTGTGGCTATGGTGCTCTGCACGGTGAAATGGTCAGGGACAGACTGGTAGTCGGGCTCAGAGACAAGAGATTGTCCGAACAACTACAGTTGGATGCTGAACTGACGCTAGAGAAGGCTGTAACAAAAGCTAAACAAAGCGAAGTGGTGAAAAAGCAACAAGAAATGCTGCGCTCTAATTTTAAAGGAGACACGCCTAGTACACAGCTGGACAGTTTGCAGGTCCAGCGACACAGCAATGCAAGAGTAAAGCAAACTACGTTCCAGTTTAAACCGATGCCCCAAAGGTCACAAGAAAAACATGGATCATGCAGAAGATGTGGTGACTCTAAAATACACAGCTTTGAACAATGTCCAGCTAAAGAAGCAATATGCAATAAATGCAGAAAGAAAGGACATTATGCTAAAGTGTGCAAAACCAAAAGAATCTGTGAAATGAGCAGTGCAACAGTAACACGGGATTCTGAGAGCGATTATGAGGTTGCATTCCTCAGCTCTGTGACTGATGACGACAGCAGTCCATGGATGACAGACATAAAAGTGGATGATTATGTCACATCATTCAAGATCGACACAGGGGCTGATGTGTCTGCGATCCCAGGGTCACTGTATGCAGATGATCGGTTCCACAGGTTGGAGAAGGCCAGAAAAATTTTAAAGGGCCCTGGTTCGACAACCCTGAAAGTGAAAGGAAAGTTTACAGCCTCCCTTAGTCGAGGAGATCCATGTGTGTCGGAAGAAATTTATGTTGTCGAGGGATTGAACACTCCACTGCTGAGTAGACCCGCTGCCACAGCTCTACAGCTGGTAGTTAGGCTGGAAGTCATCGGTTTGCACTCCAAAGAGACTGTAAAGCATGAGTTTCCAAAGCTTTTCACAGGACTCGGCAAGATGGAGGGGGAATACAACATTGTCCTAAAACCCGGAGCAAAGCCATTTTCAATCACGACACCGAGGTGCATATCGCTCCCTCTGCTGCCAAAGGTTAAAGAGGAGTTAAATGTATGAAGCAACAGGGTGTCGTCTCGACGGTAGAGGAACCTACGGAGTGGTGTGCACTAATGGTGGTGGTCCCAGAACGGACGGGGAAAGTGACGATATGCACTGACCTCACAGAACTAAACAAGTCTGTGCTGAGAGAGAGACACCAGCTCCCTTCAGTGGAGCACACACTGGGTCAGCTGACAGGTGCAAAAGTGTTTTCAAAACTTGATGCTAATGCAGGATTTTGGCAAATCCCTCTGTCAAAAGACTCTTCCCTGCTGACCACATTTCTCACACCCTTTGGGCGCTACTGCTATAACCGTCTGTGTTTTGGCATCTCCTCAGCACCAGAACACTTCCAGAAGCGCATGTAGCAGATCCTGGAAGGACTGGAAGCTGTTCTATGGATGATGATCTCATCTGGGGAGCTTCACAGCAGGAGCATGATCAGAGGCTGCGGAAGGCCCTGTCCAAACTACAAGAGGCGGGGGTGACTTTAAATGAAAAGTGTGAATTCTCCAAGCACAAGATCAAGTTCCTGGGACAGGAGTTACTGCGGATCCCGAAAAGGTGAGCGCTGTGAAAGGGATGAAAGAGCCCAGCAATGTGGGAGAAGTGAGAGCGTTTCTGGGGATGACAAATCACCTTGGAAAGTTCCTCCCTCACCTAGCTGATAAAACACAGCCGCTAAGAGATCTACTTCGAAAATCAAATATGTGGATCTGGGGATCACCGCAGCAGCAAGCCTTTAAGAAGATAAAGGAGGACCTGACCACTCCCCCAGGACTGGCGTTGTACGATCCAAATGCGGAGACGCTGATATCGGCTGATGCATCATCTTATGGACTGGGTGCTGTTCTTCTTCAGCGTCGAGACACAGTCGACTGGAGACCAGTGGCGTACGCCTCAAGGAGTTTGAGCAACACTGAACAGCGTTACGCCCAAATAGAGAAGGAGGCACTGACCAACACGTGGGCCTGTGAGAGGTTTGCAGAGTTCTTAGTTGGAAAGACCTTCCACATTGAAACAGACCACAAGCCTCTTGTTCCTTTACTTGGTTCAAAAAGCCTGGATGAACTACCGCCTCGTATCCAACGTTTGCGCATGAGACTAATGAGGTTTGACTACACCATCTCCCATGTGTCTGGTAAGGATATCGCTACTGCTGATGTGTTGTCAAGGTGTCCAACGAGCAGCATAACAGAAGGACCTCAAGAAGAGGAGATAAACCTCTATGCTGACTCTGTGGTTGCAAGCCTTCCTGCCACTGAAAAGAGACTCAAAAAGATCCAAATGCACCAGGACAATGATGATATTATTAATAAGCTCAAGGACTTTTGTGAAAAGGAATGGCCTAATAAATTTTCCATTGGAACTGCGTTTCAACCTTACCTGCCGTATGCAAATGTGCTCACAGTTCAAAACGGCCTGCTATTATTTGGGAGCAGAATTGTGATTCCCTCACCTCTTAGAGAAGACATACTCTCAAGACTGCACGAGGGTCACCTTGGCATCACCAAATGTTGGGACAGAGCAAGACAGTCAGTCTGGTGGCCAGGGTTATGCAAAGAGCTCACAAAGCTGATACAAAACTGTGACACATGTGCACGTGAAAACATAAACCTGAAAGAAACAATGATGCACACGGAATTTCCACCGAGACCATGGTCTACAGTTGGTGCAGATCTGTTCCAGACCGATGATAAGAAAAACTACCTTGTGGTGGTAGATTATTTCTCCAGATACTTTGAAGTTGCTCTTCTCACATCCACAACATCTGAAGGAGTGGTAGCGCATTTCAAGTCTATCTTTTCACGTCATGGAATCCCAGAAGTGGTGCGCTCTGACAACGGTCCACAGTTTGCATCAGAATCCTTTAGGAGGTTTGCTCGTGACTGGAGTTTTAGCCATGTGACATCAAGTCCACACTTTCCACAAAGCAACGATGAGGCAGAGAGAGCAGTGAGGACCGTCAAAGGCCTTATGAAAAAATCCAGTGATCCTTACCTGGCCCTAATGGCCTATCGTGCTGCTCCTCTGGCGAATGGATACAGTCCTGCTGAACTCCTTATGGGGAGGAAACTCACGACTCCTCTTCCTATTATTTCGTCTCAACTCAACCCTGAATGTGCAGACATGAAGAAACTAAGACAGACGGAGCAACAATACAGACATAAGCAACAACAGAACTACAATCGAAGACACAGGGCTCGAGACATGTCACAGCTGCGACCTGGAGATCATGTCTGGGTAAAAGACCTGCAGGAGAGAGGCACTGTTGTGTCTACTGCGGACGCACCGAGATCTTACATCGTGGGGACACAGAGAGACGAGCTTCGAAGAAACAGGTTTCATCTCACTCCGACGTCTGTGGAACCTGCAACATCTCCTGATGCACCTGACGAGCCGCCGATGATGCTTCACTGGAAACGAATGCTGCTCAAATCCCAACTGATGTGCAGTGTGATTCCGGTCAACAATCTACAGTGTGTGAGAGACGGTATCCTGCTCTGACCAGCAGGTCTCCTGCATACTTCAAAGACTATGTGGGATGATAGACATTGCTGAGTGAACAATGGGGCAGAATAATCCCCACACTCAGATAAAAGGTTTGGGCAGTCTACCCCATCCTTACTACACACACACACCAAGAATGTTTCAGTATTTCAAATGTTTTGCTAACTTACAGCAAAGAATGTATATCTTTGAAATTGTTGGTATAAATGCTTTTGTTTCTGAGTTCAGGCTACTAGCGAAGCTACGTGTGTGTTGGAAATGTTTATTACAAGTTTTGATAAACAGAATTATTCCCGAGTTAAGAAAATACTTTAATGGAAATGTGCAATGCCGATGTTAAATGCAGTGTTGAGGTTGATGTTGTTTTCACTTAGTAATACAGTATTTTGGTGAGGTTTAGAGTATAAATATTGTCCTCCACAGAGTTGCACAGGCAGACCTTGCGAGAATGTATCTTACTGAGAAAGGGGGATGTAGAGATAGGTCACTATGTGTGGCAGGAACTATGTACGGGATGTTCGGGGGGACCAAAATAAAAGATGCACTGGTTACTCGTATGGCTGGTCTCCTGACGGTTTATCTTTGTACCTTAACAATAGAACAGAAGCTAAAGAAGAAGCTAAAGTAGGAGCTAAAGTAGAAGCTAAAGAAGAAGCTAAAGTAGGAGCTGACATAGGAGCTAAAGTAGGAGCTTATGGTGTCCGATGGTCGGTTCTGGCCCTCACTCGGCCTCAAACCTCCCAGTTTAACTCATGTCACATATCCTCTCTGCTAATGGCTAAATGCTAACACAGCGAGCTAACCTGGCATTGATCAGCAGACGAATCAGCGTAAATCTGTCATGTTAAGGATGTGTGTATTCCTGTATTCTTTCAAATAAAAGGAAACGTTTTTCCACTAAAATTTGACATTTGTTTTAAAACAAGTAAAAAAAACTGTTTATTTGTGTTTTTTTGTGTATTTAAAAAAATAATGTACAGTAGTCCCTCGTTTATCGCGGGGGATTACGTTCTAAAAATAACCAGCAATAGTCGAAATCTGCGAAGTAGTCAGCTTTATTTTTTACAATTATTCGACATGTTTTTGGCTATAAAACCCTCACCACACACTTATACACTTTTCTCAGACAGAAATGAACATTTCTGTCTGTTTGAACTCTTTCAAAGAACAAACCTTAGATTTTAAAACATGAACCTGTTTTCAAACATACAACACTTCAGAATCACACTGCTAGTGATCAGACATTGATGCTGAACACATTCAGAGTCTTTGTTGACGATGACGTCACATCGACACGTACACTGGTCTGTTCATCTATTCAACCATGGAGTAGAAGCTGTGTGACCACCTGGAGCTGTAGGACACGCCCCTTATAACCAGGACTATAAAGGATTAGGTGTGGAGGAGAATCAATGAGGAGGTGGTAGTAGCAGGTAAAAGTTCTCTCTGTAGCACTGAGCTAGCATAGCATTAGCCGCTAATCACACCGGCTTTTTTCACTGGTGGTTTATGTTTATGAGAGGAGAAAAAGGACACAGCTCCTCACTTCAGCAGACAGTGAAACTCACCGAGTTGGATGTGTTGTTGGTGGATGAACGCAGCATCAGCCAATCAGGACGGAGAACACAATGCGCGTTCATACGCTGTTAAAAATGCATGCAAAATTGCACTGTAAAAAAATCCACGAAACACAGAGGCCGTGAAAGGTGAACTGCGTTATAGCGAGGGACTACTGTATTTGTTTTTGTTTGTCTTTTTTATTGCTTCATGTTATTTTTTTGTGGTTTTGTGTGTTTTTGGACAAAGTCAGTAAGTTTTTATGAAAATGTATGTATTTTTTGTTATTTTTTGTGGGTTTTGGTGTTTTCCTCAGCAGATCTCTTTGTGTTGTATTGTCTGTGACTTCCTGTCCAGTGAAGGAGCCTCACAGACAGCACACGCACAGTCTCATGTGAGCCGCAGGTTGACACTTCCTGTTTGTGGATTTTCAAAGTGTGTGAGAGTTTGATCTTCTTTCAGGAGAACGTTCCTCATCCTCCTGCAGATTCTAAGCTCTCCTGAGGTCACTGTAAGGCTGAGTCACGGGTTCCCATCATTGTGGCCTTGTTAGCAGCTCATTATCAGCTGCAGTAAAAGCTGTGAATGATGCTCATTATTACCTGTTAGTGACACTCAGAGCTAATCATTAGCAACGCCTGCTCAGGTGACTGAACACGGTCGGTCCACAGGTCGCTGCTCACTCCGTGTGTCAGTGTCTGTGTCAGTGTCTGTCTCAGTCTGTCCCTCAGTGTGTATCAGTGTGTGTGTGTGTGTGAGGAAACATGGACTGGATGAAAGAGGCCAAGAGGATCAGGAAGAAGAAATTTGCAGTAAGTACATGGCTTTGTTGGAGGAGGAGATGATCACTGACACATGAAGAACGAGGGCTGAACTACACGTTAGTTTACAAGGAGAGCAGATGCTGGAGATAGGAATCCTTTCATGTTTCCAGAACAAGGAATCTGAGGTTTCATTAACCTGTTTGGGTGTCGTCCCTTTTATTAGATTAGTAGCTCAAAGCCACATCAGAATATGTCTGAATCCAGAACAAGGACCGTCTCTCCCACCTTAAAGAGTACCTGTAGTGAAAATGTATGTAACAAAAAGTGTGTTTAATGTATTACCAATAAACCAAATATGTGCAAACAAAACACATTAAAAGGACTTTTCAGAATGATTTTTTACCCTCGGGCATAAACTTTGGAGAGCCGCATTCATTCAACACATACTCTAATTATTCAAATGTTTCCAATCAAATGTAATACGAACCCATCTTAGAGTTTAGACTGAAGTTCATCTGTGAAGATCATTTTTATAATAAAGTGAAGTTACTGACATGAATGTGGATCAAGAACCAATCAACAAATTTTCCATTTTTAATGCTTTTTTCAACAATTCACCAACATTGAAGGTGTGTGTGTGTGTGTGTGTGTGGCAGGTAAATCTAATGATGACTCATTCCATCTTCATCATGTTTTATTATAATCTTTTATGACGTGCACCACCTTGGATGCAGATAGTTGTTATCAGCCGATCAATAATATCTATATATGGGTTTTTCAAGATGGCAGCGTGAAGTAAGGTCGGGCTTGGGAGTACCAGCGCAGAATTTTATGATTTTTTATCTGAAAACCCACTGATTGGCAGCAGCTCTGTCATTTTTCACTGCTTAGCTCACAATGAGCATCAATAACTACTTTTTAAGACAGTCTGACGGCAGGCTACGCAATAAAAGCGGCTGAAGCTTCCGACAGTGAAGCTAACTAAGAGGCTAACATCCCTGCTAACGACGCAGAGGCAATGACTCCAGCACTTCAGGAGGTGATTCAGGCCGTAACAGTAAATCTCACTAAATTCTTTAAAGACAAGCTTGAGCCGATTTCCCAGTTCCTGCAGTTTCAACAGGAACAGCTGCAGAGTCACGAGACGTGCATCAATGAGGATGAAACGCGGATCTCGGCCATAGAGGTTGCCTCTGCACTCATGCACGCCAAGCTCAAGTCACTAGAGAAGAAGGTGGCACAGCTCGAGGAATACTCCGATAGTCTGGAGAACCGAGGCAGACGCGAGAACATCTGAATTCTCAGTTTCCCGGAGCAGGCAGAAGGCGGCGACCCCACGCTGTTTTTGAGAGATGGCTCCCCAAACTTCTGAACATTGAGACAAAGATTATATATATATATATATATATATATATATATATATATATATATATATATATATATATATATATATATATATATATATACACAGTATATATAGATCATATAATCAAAAGTGATCAACCTGAATATTTGCATTTACAGAAGAAAATATGAATAAGGATGTAGGTGCTGGCCTGCGTCACTTAGCATTAGCATTCACTAACAAAAGCATTAACATAGCATTCGCATTAACATTAGCATTATCCTAGCATTAGCTTTAACCTAACAATAGCATTAGCCTAGCAATATCACTAAGCTAGCATTAACACTAACTTAGCATTAGTATTAACCTAGCAATAGCTTTAATCTAGCATTGGCACTAAAAATACCATTAACCTAGCATTAGCATTAACAATAGCTAAAGCATAACATTATCACTAACCTAGCATTAGCCGAGCAATAGCACTAAGCTAGCATTAACACTAATGTAGCATTAGCATTAACCTAGCAGTAGCATAGCATTAGCACTAACCTAGCATTAGCCAAGCAATAGCATAGGATTAGCACTAACCTAGCATTAGCATTAACCTAGCAATAGCATAGCATTAATACGAACCTAGGATTGGCCTAGCAATAGCATAGCATTAGCACTAACCTAGCATTAGCCTAGCAATAGCATAGCATTAGCATAAACCTAGCATCAGCACTAACCTAGCATTAGCACTGACCTAGCAATAGCATAGCATTAGCACTAACTTAGCATTAGCATTTTCATATTTTGGTGCTTTGTAGTGACTTACATCATCACAGGCTTTGCTACTTTTAAGTTATTATTCATCATTGTAATAAATAAAGTATGAACATCCTTCTATGGGTTTGTTTGTTGTTTACTGTGGGGTCTCAAACTAAAACTGTCTGAGGGTCAAACAACAATAAAAACCTCCCTGTGTGCGTCACAGATCGCAGCTTTCGTCATCATCGTCATCCTCGCACTGGGACTGGGCCTCGGACTGGAGCTGCAGAGATGTAAAGACAGAGGTAACACACACACACACACACACACGTATAATAAAAATTAAAAACAAAAAGGCTACAAAAACACACATATCTCCAAAAAACATACATTACAGAAAAATACACCAAACAGAAAAAATACACAAAACTGAATATTTATACACAAAATTACAACAGAAGTGCACAAAACTATACATAATACACACAAAAATACATCAGGATTGAAAGACAAAACAACAAAAAGACATAAAAAAGGATTCAGAGACACTTAGTAACAAAAATACATTAAAAAAAACTACATAAAATGACAAAAAAAACTTTGACAAACAAAATGACACTAAAGACACAAAAAGAAACAACATAACAGAGCTCTGGTTGAGTACTGACTAGTTCAGTGTTTGAAATCAGCTGGTATTAGCTGGTTGTGCTCAGAAGTGAGTCATTATTTAACACAATCACCAGTTAGAGCAGAACAGCAGCAAACTATTTTTAATCATCAAAACACGTTACACATCATTAAAATGAATAAATGAGTTAAATGAAAAGTTGATTGCTGCGTGTGTTGCTGTGTTGCAGTGTTGCCACTCTCGTCCTGCAGGAGTCGCTGTTTCCAACCCTTTGATGATGAGCTGCTGGGCTGTAGATGTGATTCTAACTGTAACGTCACCAACAGCTGTTG
>NW_021145250.1:1157807-1175307 GCF_900634775.1 Gouania willdenowi
GTTGGCTAATATTAAACCAGAGACATGCTGTTGAATTGAGTCTGATGCTAATGCTAAAGACCAACGCTGAAGCATCTCAATGGTTTCCTGCTGATTGATGCGTAATGCTTGATTATCATCACAAAGTGAAAGAGCAACATGCTGTTCACTATAATGCTAATGCTAACCATCAACTCATTAAAACCAACTGCAGTGTTGTTTTTTCTTCTGGCCTTACATACATTCACTGTTAAAGCAGAACTAAGTAACTTGTGCTTAGTGCTCCCCCTAAAGGTCCCTTTGGTTATGTCACTGTCGCACCCTCCGCCCCCTGCCCCACCCCACAGCTACATGCGCACCTTTGCTCTCCCAAGACAGTAGCAACCGATCACTGAAAAATCCTAATACAACAGTGACACTAAGGGTGCTTTCACATATAGACCCATGCTGCCTGATGGAGCGCTGGGTTGAGAGTGTGTTTGCGTGCTGACAGTGTGTGTGATTGCTGTGTGTTGCTGCTGAGCTGTCACTGATGGAGTTGCTCCGTTCCTCAGACAAAGGTCTTCTCTCCCTTTTTTTGCTGGCTCCGCCCTGATATAAGTTCGAGAAAAGTGAATTAGTAGACAACCGTGTGCAGCCACAGGGCTGGTCATAATCTAACATTAGTTTGTCTGCTACTGTGTCAGAGGCAGGAAAGTTGCAAGTGCTGTTTTCTGACCAGAGACAGCAGGGCGAGGTGAAAGACCCCCAATCACCCCATAAACATATTACCCTCACAGGGACTATGAGAAAGATTTATTAAGGTGGAAAAGTTACTTAGTTCTGCTTTATTGTCCATAGTGAAACAGTAACAAACCGACTTGAGTCTCATGCTAATGCTAAACGTGATGGTATTTATTATTAATAAGGTTAGTTTGTATGACGTCTTTTGTCAGGGTCTCTACCCGGAGTCAAACGGTTTGATTGATAACATCATGTACGACCCGGAGTTTGACGCCATCTTCAGTCTGTCCAGTCCAGAGAAGGACAACCCTGCCTGGTACCTTGGACAACCTGTGAGTCCCCCGACATGACCGACGGTCCCTGAATGCACCATGACTTCATAAACGACACATTTAACATTAGCAGTTACCTAAACCAGGCTTTATCTGATAGAATGGAAGACAAATGCTAACAATCAGTTTTAACGAGAGGCTACACTAGGCATTAATGCTAACAACAAGTTCTTTGTTCATGCTGAACAAAGTAAAACTTGTTTATTGAGCCATTTACACATTACATTTAGGTAACAAAGGCTGTGGCTGGTAAGCTAATCCTAACTGTTAGCACGTAAAACTTAAAGGAACAAGTTAGTACCCTAACACTAACTTTCCTAAGATGCTTCCTTTGCTTTGGAAGATTTGTGTGTTCACGTTAGATCTTTGGAGTGAGTTTAATGTAGATAAACGTCTTTTATTCGTAAAGGTTCTCCTGTGACAGTTTCTGGTTCTGTTTTCAGATCTGGCACACAGCGCGGGATCAAGGACTGAAGTCCGGGACTTTTTTCTGGCCTGGATCTGATGTTAGAATCAACGGAAGCTTCCCTCATATCTACCGGCCGTATGACGGGTACGTACGCAAGGCTAAGCTAAGATACACTAGACAAAGCTAAGCTAAGCTAAAATATGCTAGGTTTAGCTGAGCTATGTTAGGCTAACTTGTGGCCATACCAGCCTGTCATTGCCCGATCCCGTTAGATCTCGGAAGCTAAGCACGTCTGGGCCTGGTTAGTAGTTGGATGGGAGACCACTGAGAATTCCAGGTGCCACAGTGGGGTGGCAGTCACCCAGTGGTATCTGTCATTGTGTCCTTGAGCAAGGCACTTCACCTACATTGCCTAATATGAATGTAGTGTGTGAGTGAGTGTTGGTGGTGGTCGGAGGGGCCGATGGCGCACTATGGCAGCCTCGCTTCCGTCAGTCTGCCCCAGGGCAGCTGTGGCTACAATAGTAGTTTACCACCACTAAGTGTGGAGTGAAAGAATAATGCCTTAATTCTGTAAAGTGTCTTTGAATGTCTATGATAAAGAGCTATATAAAACATTATATAAAGCATTATTATTATTAACTCAAGTTATATTAGGCTGTTAAGCTATTCTAGGCTAATGCTAAGATATGCTAGGCTAATGCAAAGCTACGTTAGGCTGAGCTAGGCTGAGCTAACCTACGCTAGGATAACCTAAGATATGCTAGGCTAATGCTAAGCTACATTAGACTAAGCTAAGCTATGCTAGGCTAAGATAAGCTAAGTTAGGCTAAGCTAAGCTATGCTATGCTAAGGTTTGTGAGTTCCTGTCAGAGGGTGAAGGGCTTAAGGAAGAGACAAGCAACTTTTATCACAGGGGGCGGGGTCACAAACGTGATTGTATCCAATCTGAGGGTCACATGATCAACATTAATGTCAGCATTAGAATAACGACCATCAGAGCATTAACAGGAAACAACAAAAAGTTTGTATTTTTGTATGTATGTTAAGTTTTATGTATTTTTCTGTCATTTTGTGTATTTATGTGGTCCTAAGTGTGTTTGTTGTCGTTTTGTGGGTTTGTTGTGTGTTTCTGGAGTAATTTCGTGTATTTACAGGTTTTCCCTGTGACTAAACGTGGCGTGAGATGAAAAAAAAAAAGTGCGGGAAAGATGATTGGCTGCTTTGATCTGTGCTGTGTGTGTGTGACGGCTTTGATTACAGAGAAGTGATGGAGCTGATAACACTTCCCCTTTTGATAGAAACCTGAGAGCTGCTCTGACCGTGAGAACCTCTGGTGAAACAGACGTTTTCATGGAAACCACAGCTAACATTAGCTCTCAGTGGCTTACAGGGTTGACATGTGACTGGTTTGATGGAAAAACTCTGACCTTATTATTATCCTTGTTGTTGTTGTTGTAGATAATAATAATAATAATAATAATAATAATAATAATAATAATGTTGTTCCTGGACCTTTAAACAAGTTTTACAGTGACAAAGAGCATTAGGGAAGTTCATAAAGTTCAGAGGAAGTTTAAAACTCACTGTTTGTTTACGTGCGTGCGTGTGTGTGCACGTGTGACGTGTGCACGTGTGACGTGTGCACGTGTGACGTGTTCGTGTGTTTGATGCGTGTGTTTGACGTGTGTGTGTGACGTGTGTGTGTGTGACGTGTGTGTGGATATGCAGCACACATATCTGCAATTGAATTATTTCTACTCAAAATGAACATTTCAGATATCTACAGTGACATTCTTCATATCCACAAGTGTAATTTCAGATTTTCACAACATAACAATATTTAATATTTTGATAGCACTTTGATATTACTATTGTTGTAATTTGTGCTATATAAATTAAGTTGAATTGAATAATTCCCCCATAGGACAAATGATGTCACTTTTCCCATTGATGTTTATGGGTTTACAGTCATTATGGGTTTCAGTTATTTATAGGCACATTGTGAGATGTACATAGATATCTGCAACTAAATTATGACTCTCTATAACTCTATTTACAGATTGTTTATTTCCATTCCAAATCAAGAAATCTTCAACTCCCCTCCATTAGAGATATATTTGATGGCATTTGTAGATATCTTTAATCACGTTTTAACTAGTCACAATGACGTTATAGATATCTCAACTAGATTTACGGCTAGTTATGATTTAGATGCAGATATTGATTATTGAGTTTGAGATAACTTGTGGTTAGAGATATCTCAAATTCCAGATATCTTTAACTTTAATTGTGAGTATTCAAAATGTCATTACAGATGTGTTGAACCAAAGTTTGGACTATAGGCAAAGTGAAATTGCAGATATCTGTAATTGTGGCAGAAGTTATGACAGGTAGGAGGCGGGGCTTTGTTGGAGGAACTCAAATGTGTCTGGAGACAAAAAAGGTTCAAAATGTTGTTGATTTCTTGCTCAACTGTCAAGTGATCGTAGCTGTTGTTCCCTCAAAGTCCTTGATTATAACGTCACTCTATTTCATGGCAATATATCAAGAAGTTTTATGTTTTAGTGATATATAGAAAATTACAATATTGCTTATATTGATATATGTATATTTATTTTATAGCTTATTTTGTTTTAAAATACTTGTTTTACGAGTCGCTGCCTTCACTACTTTTTAGAACAACATGAAAAGCTCAGTCAGATGATCACTGATTGAGTTCTAACCCAGCAACTGTTTGTTAATAAATGTGTCTGTGTGGCATTAGCATCAGCAGATTTAACGTAGATTCTACTCAGGCTTTATTGTTCTCAAAGGAGTTCTTATTATTATTTTAATACAGCAACTGCTTTGTCATGGAACTCCTCCTCGGCTATTAATGCAGCACTAATGACACGTATGTCGTCTCATAGGGACAATGTCAAGGATGTACAGTCGACCTTTTTTAGAGCCAAAATGTCAAGGTCAGGGTCAAGGTCACTTCAAGTGTCAAAAACCAAAATGTTCCATATCTCTACGAAAGGTAATTGTACAAGTTTGATGCTTACATTTATGACAAGCTCATCTAAAGTGAAGTATTTTATTTCATTGGACCAAAGCTGTACGACCTACCGGTAAAAAGATTGGTCGGGGTCAAAGTTCATAATTTCCCCACAAATTGAGATCCAGTGCTCAGACTGGTACCATTGAACAACATTTCCTTTCAATGTGTGACCTTGACCTTCACTCAAGGTCATATTTAAGGTAAAGGTCAGTCTTTTGTTTTTCCTGCATTATATAACTTGTCAACAAATCCAGATACAGGTTGTCATTAGGGTTTGGTCATTTTCAATTACCAAATACAGATTTGTCTTGAGAATACAGGTCTTGCCTAGTTTGAATTAAAATTATTGAGGTTAATATTGTATGTCACCATTTTGAGAAAAAATATTGAGATATGAGTTTTGGTCCATATTGCCCAGTCCTAGTAGGAATGTAACTATAGATATATTTAAACAGAGTTTGTACTAGTCAGAACTCAGTTATAGATATCTGGCATTTAGGATGTTTGATGAAGTGAAGGACAGTTTACATGAGGTCATTGATCAGATATCTGTAACTGTAACTAGTCACAGTTATGTTGTTGATATCTATAATGTTAATTCCAGATAGTCAAATGTAGTTATTAAATGTTAAAAGGGTTAGGGTCAGTGTGTGTTCTCTGTTTGTGTATTAATGTGTGTTCTCAATGTGTGTTTCTCTGTTGTTGGGTAGTAAGATTCCGTTTGAGGAGCGTGTCTTCTCAGTGCTGCAGTGGCTGCAGCTCCCTGAGGATCAAAGGTCAGAGGTCAACCACACAAATATCACACGTTGTGTTGGTCATTGTGTTGTTAATGAAGTGTTTGTGTGTTTGTCCTCAGGCCTCATTTTTACACTCTGTACCTGGAGGAACCTGACAAATCAGGACACAGCTTTGGTCCTGTGAGCGGAGGGGTGTGTGTGTACAGTACGGCAAAAAAGTATTTATTCAGCCACCAATTGTACGAGTTCTCCACTTAAAAAGATGAGAGAGGCCTATAATTTTCATCATAGATAAACCTCAAATATGAGAGACAACATGAGAAAAAAAATCCATAAAATCACATTGTAGGATTTTTAATGAATTATTGGTAAATTCATCAGTAAAATAAGTAGTTGGTCATCTACAAACAAGCCAGATTTGTGTCTCTCACAGACCTGTAACTTCTCCTTTAAGAGGCTCCTCCTCCACTCGTTACCTGTATTAATGGAACCTGTTTGAACTGGTTATCAGTATAAAACACACCTGTCCACAACCTCAAACAGTCACACTCCAAACTCCACTATGGCCAAGACCAAAGAGCTGTCAAAGGACACCAGAAACTAAACTGTAGACCTGCACCAGGCTGGGTAGAGTGAGTCTACAATAGGTAAACAGCTTGGTGTGAAGAAATCAACTGTGGGAGCAATTATTAGAAAATGGAAGACATACAAGACACTGGTAATCTCCCTCCATCTGGGGATCCACGATCTCACCTTGTGGGAGAGGTGCAAATAAATTCATTAAAAATCCTACAATGTGTTTTTCTGGATTTTATTTCTCATGTTGTCTCTCATAGTTGAGGTTTATCTATGATGAAAATTACAGACCTCATCTTTTTAAGTGGGAGAACTTGCACAATTGATGGCTGACTAAGAACTTTTTTGCCGTACTGTTTGTCAACACACACACACACAGAGAGACACAAGCACACACAGATATACAATAACAGTCTGCAGGAAGTCCTCTGATGGCTAAAAAACTACTTCTTGTCGTACCACAGCTAGCGTCTTCCATCCAGGGCGTGGACCGTATCATGGGTCAGCTGATGAACGGACTCAAACAGATTGGCCTGCATCGCTGCGTCAACGTGGTGGTGTTGGCCGACCACGGTGAGAGGCTCCTCCCCCTTTGTTAACCTCACTTCCTGTTAGAAGAATCCACAAGAAGTGGCTTTCAGTTTCAACAATAAGAGCACACCCAGGCGCAAAAACCTAATGGTGTTAAGTTGTGGTACGCAGACGAACTAAAGCTAATGAAGCTAAGTGTGGCTAAGTGTTAGCATGTGTGTGTTAGGGATGGAGGAGATCAGCTGCAACAGGAAGCAGTCATTACAGGATCTGATTGGCGACACCAGCTCCTACTTTGTCATCGAGGGACCAATGGGACGCATCCGAACCCGCGACAAGGACGCCATCGGTGAGTTAAGCTAACATTAGCGTTAGCCTCAGGGCTGATTGTTTGTGTCACTTAAACCAAGCTTCATAGATGCTAATGTTTAACTTTGTTGACTTTAATGGTGAAAGGTTTCTCTCTGAAGCTTTTATTTTGTTAATGTTGTATTATTTATTGTTTATTTTGTAGTAATTTGTTTTAAAATGACTGCTTGTGTTTCCTCTCAGTGGACTCTGCAGGACTCGTCGCCAATATGACCGTAAGTATCACACTGTATCGCTCTGATGGTCACAGCATGTAAACAATATTATTTACAATAAATACAAACAATGTCAGGTGTGGTTGCCATGCTGACGATGTCCGACTGTTTTATCATGTTTGTACGAGTTTAACCCCAAAAAGAGCAAATATTGGCTTGTTTTGATTCTTTTTGATTGTTTTTGTTGTTGTTTGAAAAAAAGAAGGTATTTTTGTTTTTCAAAATAAAAGCTGTGTGTTTGTGACTTCAGTGTAAAAATGTCGACCAAAAGATCAAAGCGTATCTGAAGGCTGATCTCCCAAAACGACTCCACTTCGCCAACAGCCGACGCATCGAAGACGTTAACGTCCTTGTCCAACCACAGTGGCTGTTTGAGAGGTTGGTTCACCTCCCAGGGATTAGACCCACCCTCAAACCAACCAAAGATTAGACCCACCCTCAAACCAACCAGGGATTAGACCCACCCTCACAGACTAATGTTACTGAAACCTGTTCTAACATCAGTGGTTCGTTAATGGACTGAAGTTAACGAACCAGGAATTAGACCGACCCTCACAGGCTGATCCTCTGCTGTGCTTGTGCAGGTTTCCTGATTCTCTAAAGTTCTGCTCTGGGGGTAACCATGGTTACGATAACGACGCTGAGAGCATGCACGTGAGGAACCGTTCCACTCTCTGTTCTTCTCTTTTTGTTTTTAAAATGACTGAAGCTTCATGTTTTTTACGTCCAGGCCATGTTTCTGAGCTACGGACCAAAGTTTAAAACCAGTACACAGATCGAACCGTTTGCTAACATCGAGCTTTACAACCTGATGTGTGGTGAGTAATGCAGTACAAATACTTTAAAAAATACTGTATTACACATACTTTATCTCAGATGACTTTTATTTTGAAGGCTGTGTTGTGTTACCTGCAGACGTACTACAGATCGTTCCCAGTGAGAACAACGGAACGCGGGGCAGTTTGAACCACGCCCTGAGGAAGCCCCCCTTCCTTCCATTGTTCCCATTGGAGCAGAGCATCTTGGGGGCGTGTCCTCTGCTCAGCGTGGAACCCACAGACTCTCTGGGCTGTTCTTGCTCTGCTCTGGTTGGTTCTCACCACATTCCTCTGGGATGATCACAGGTTTCACTGCTGAGTCATGGAGGATGAGTCAACATTCAATCTGGTCCAACCTGCTTACTCACAACACCCCCCGTCACCAGACAGATCAGTGACTCCCACAGATATAGAGTAATACATGTGATAATAAATCAATAACATGTTCTCTCTCTGCAGAGCGACAACTCCATCAACCAACGTCTGAATCTGACCTCAGAGGAAGGTCAGACACTTTATACATCTAATAAAAATAAATGATAATAATAACAGTGATAATATCTGATCATGTAAAATACCTCCTTTAAACAAAGTACTCATGATATCATATCAATCATGAAATCATCCCATCTGCCTTATTTTCAATTATTCCCTTATTTATCATCACAACAACAAACAGACAAACAGGCAATGGTTGTCACAGGAACAGAGACAACAACAACAACAACAAACAGACACCACAGTGACCAATAAACCCTTTCCATTAATTATTCATGTATTTATTCTTATTATTAGTTTAGCATCAGTGAACAGACTCTAGTGTGACTCAGGGAATATGATAGTAAATATTGTTGTATAAGAACGCTGCAGCACTTTGTTAAACGGTTCAGAACCGGTTCCTACGAGTCCTCAGAGCAGAGCTACAGAGTGACCTGCTACGCCCCAATACAGCAGAGAAAACACCCTAAAAACAGTAGCTCAGATGAACTTAGTACCACACTGAGACAGTGGCCATCATACTGATGTTATGGTTATTAATTACTCTACATGTAATAGATCTTCTGCTCCCACAGCAGGAAACAAAAAATATTTAACTCTGTCCAAATGGTTCTGACTGAGACTCTATCCCTGACTCTATGCTGTTCTCATGCTGTTCTCACACTGTTCTCATGCTGTTCTCATGCTGTTCTCACGCTGTTCTCTTGCTGTTCTCACGCTGTTCTTACACTGTTCTCATGCTGTTCTCTTGCTGTTCTCACGCTGTTCTCATGTTGTTCTCATGCTGTTCTCACGCTGTTCTCTTGCTGTTCTCACGCTGTTCTTACACTGTTCTCATGCTGTTCTCACGCTGTTCTCTTGCTGTTCTCACGCTGTTCTTACACTGTTCTCATGCTGTTCTTACACTGTTCTCATGCTGTTCTCACGCTGTTTTCTTGCTGTTCTCACGCTGTTCTTTCCTCCCTCAGAGTCGGCTGCAGAGAACCAACATCTTCCCTTCGGTCGTCCTCGTGTGCTTCAGTCTAATCTCACTCACTGTCTCCTCCATCATCACAGCTTCATCAGTTCCTTCAGTCACAGCTCTAACATGCCTTTGTGGAGCTCATTCACCATCAGCAGACCAGTGAGGCTCCGCCCACTCACCATCCATAGAGTCCCTCTGACCAATAATGCTTTATCTTGGTTTACATTGGTTTAAACATGTTAATGCAGGTTCATACTAGTGATACAGAATTATACTAGTGATACTGGTTTACACAGGTTTGTATTGGTTTATACTAGTTATACAGGTTTATACTGGCTATACTGGTTTATACTAGTTTATTCAATTCAATTCAACTTTATTTGTATAGCGCAATTTACAACAAAGTAATCTCAATGCGCTTATGAAAATGTAAAATTCATAATGAGAAATAAAAAAAACCAACAAGATCCACATGAACAAGTATTTATCGACAGTGAGAAGAAACAACTTCCTTTAACAGGAATAAATCTCTGTTAGAACCAGGTTCAGAGGTGGCAGCCATCTGCGTGGACTGGTTGTGGTTAGTAGACAGAAGGACCAACAGAACAGGATAGAGAGATAGAACATCAGAGTGTTCCAGACTAGAACCACAGATCAGGAAGTGACATCATCAGCTTCACCTGAAACAGAGCAGAGAGAGAAGGACGAGGAGAAGACACTGACTGCAGAAAAATATGAAACATTATTATCAGGTCATCATGTGTTGGCCTTGGGCCTCACTCCCAGTGCCTAGTCAGCACTTATTATAAAGATGATCAATCTCTTCCTGTTTATTGATAAGATAACAGTGACTCTAAGGTCTGTAAATGTTTATAGACGAGTCCATGTCTGCTGTAGTGGTTATGTTATATTATGATTCAGTCCTGTTTATACTAGTGATACTGGTTTATACTAGTTATACTGGTTTATACTAGTTATACTGGTTTATACTGGTAGTACTCAGTTTATCAGACAGTAATTAAAGTAGGTTGTGACATATTGTTCTTTGAAGCTTCAGTGATTCATGATGATGACCTTTAACAGGTTGGTCAACATGTTTCTGAGGAAAACGTTAGAGTTGTAAATGTTAAAGTTGTACTTGTTGAAGTTATAGACGTTGTAAACGTTGACGTCTTCCTCCCACAGATGATCATGGAGCCGTTACCTCCAGTGCTGAACGACTGTGTGAGAGCAGACGTTAGAGTTCCTGCGTCTCACAGTCAGAGATGTGATGATTACGAGGCCTCAGCAGACATAGTCCCTGCCTTCATCTACCCACCGAGTACGTTTACATCACACGTTATAAACACAGCAGATCATAGCATTTCATTATTTATAACAAAGCTTTATCACAAACAGGTCTGTGTTCACATACAAAAAGTCAAAGTAAACCTGCTCAGCCACCACCGCTACTTGCTAAGCTAACCCAAACATGTGGGACTGATGGTTGCTACATGCTAAGCTAACAAAACATGTGAGACTGGTTGCTACATGCTAAATAAACCCAAACATTTGCAACCGGTTGCTAAGCTAACAAACATGTGGGACTTGTCCCTACATGCTAGTTCCTTTGCTATTATTGCTTTATTTCATTATATTATATATATTGTGGTTATTGTTTATTGTCGTGTTCGTTCTTTGTGCGTCTGCAGATCTGAACTCCACAGTCGAGGAGCAGTTCGATGCTTTACTGATGAGTAACGTGGCGCCGATGTTTAACGAGTTTAAAAGTGAGACGACTCTTCCTATTCTCGTCCTCTTCCTCCTTCAGGGTTACTCCTCCTCCTCTTCCTCCTCTTCCTCTTTCAGAGATCTGGGATTATTTCCACAACACGCTGCTGATGAAGTACGCCTCCGTCTACAACGGCGTCAACGTGCTCGTGGGGCCGGTTTTTGATTACGACTCTGACGGGAAGTTTGATTCGGTGGAACAGATCCAGCAGTGAGTCTTTGGTTAGCATGTAGCTAAGCTAACTTTGCTATGTGCTCACCAACTTTTCTACGTCCTAAGCTAACTTTGCTAACCTCTCGTGCAGCAGGTTCCTTCAGAATAAGAGCCTTTCGGTGTGTTTTATGCTAACGTTTCTTGCAGGTTTGTCCGTGGGACGAACGTCTCCGTCCCTACACATTACTTTGTGGTAATGACAAGTTGTGGTGACGTGGGTCAGCCGCTGGACGTGTGCGTGGGAGAGCTGCAGAGCGTCTGTTTCCTGCTGCCGCACAGAAAGGACAACGCAGAGAGCTGCAAAGTGAGAAGCTTTGTCTCCTCTGACCATCTGTGCAGAGGGGGAGGAGCTATCTGATTGGTGTGTGTGTGTGTGTGTGTGTGTGTGTGTGTGTGTGTGTGTGTGTGTGTGTGTGCAGAGCTCCGAGCCAGAGTCCCTGTGGGTGGAGGACCTCCTGTGGTTCCATCAGGCCCGGGTCAGGGACGTGGAGTGGATCACCGGATTGGATCTTTACCAGGAGAGCAATCGACCAATCCAGGAGCTGCTGAGGCTGAAGACCCGCCCCACTGCTGCCATTCACAGAAAACAATAACAATGCTTGATTTCCATTGGAGGACAGAAGTGTCCAATCAGAGCTCGTTTACCATTAGAGTGTTTATTTAGATTTTATTGAATCAGCGTTAGTTTAATTCCTTTGTGTGTGTGTGTGTGTGTGTGTGTGTGTGTGTGTTCTTACATTACAACCCTTCCGAGGACCTCTAGCAGTAAAAGCACCTTTCTACTTAGGACCTTTGGACAAGTTAGGACCAAAACCCTGGTCCTAACTGAGATAATAGATAATAAACCAGGTTTGGTCAGAGGTGAACACAAAGGGAAACATGGAGGTAAATCACTGTTTGTGCTGTTTTAAAACCAAAATTCCCTTTATTTTATTTTCTCTATTACTTCTTTAAAGAATCCAAGGAAACTTTATTATTATCATGTTTTAACCAGTAAACTAGTATTTTTTTAGTTGTTTCACAAGATTGATATAAAAACCCTTTTCAGATTCTTTATTAACATGTTGCAGTTCAGAAAAAAATGATGCAGATATGTTACTTTAAAGTAATTGGAGGGAATTTTCTTTTTTCTTTTGATGGTCCTTACAAAAATAGTAAAATCATATTTTTTTATTTTTTAAATGTCCTAAAGAGATTAGTGAAAATATATGGGGCTTTAAAAATCTATATTTTTCTTCTCTTTGTGTGTAAAAGAATTCTGTGGTGATGGCATTAAAATACATTTTTTTTCTGGTCAAGGAAGGCATTTCATATGTTTCTAGGATGGCTGTAAAGTAGGGTCCTTACAAGAATAGCAAAAGAATGGGGTCTTTAAAAAGTAGCAAATGTGTGAGTGTGTGAGGAACACTCCTATAATGATAATATGTAATATATATATATATATATCATTTATTTATCACGCAAAATTAAACTAATCAAACAGATGTTACACAAATCAACAGACAGACACAGACAGACACAGACAGACAGACACAGACTGATGGACGTAATGTTCATAAATCTGGATGTTTTTGTTCTGTTTCCTGCACAAAGAATAGAAATAAATCTTCTGCATGGTTTGTTTTCAACATTTCTTTTATCATTTTTATAAAGTTTCGTCTCATGTTTTGTCACTTTTAGAAAAAACCGTCAAAGGAAATATTTTCATGACATCACAGAAAACCTTTGATTACTTTAGGTCAGGGTCCCCAATCCTGGTCCTCCAGGGCCACTATCAGCATGTTCTAGATGTTTCCCTCTTCCAACACACCTGATTCAAATGATGACCTCATCATCCTGATAACCATCCTGATCATTTCATCTGGTGTTGGAAGAGGAAACATCTGAAACATGCTGACAGGGTTAGTTCCACCATGACTTGACACTTTTTCCTTTGGATCTGATCCAACATGTGTTTCCATAGTGACCTACTGTATGGTGATTATTGATCTACTGTATAGTGATTATTGATCTACTGTATGGTGATTATTGATCTACTGTATGGTGATTATTGATCCAATAACTGAGTAGTACAACAATGGTTAAAATGTTATCGAAATCCGTTAAGCACTTAGATGTAATCCTTCTAACAGAAAAACAAATAAATAGATAAATAAATAAATAAGATATCTGGAAAAGAGCAGATTTGGTTTATTCATCTTTTTCCGTATTTACCACATTACAGTCATATTGTAAATTTATTTATCGTAAAGTTGTTTAATTCATAATTTGTCTTTATGATTTTGATTTATGTAAATAGTTTGATTTAACTGTTTATTATTAATTTCATCTACTTTTTGATTATTTCATGTGTTTATTCGTCATATTATTGTTATTTTATTCTATTGATTAAACGTGTGAATATTCGGTGACCTTATTTAGTTAGTGATGACGTCATGCTTTTCATTGTTTTTACTGATGCTCTGAGCGGTGATGAAGATGAAGATGAAGAAGATGAGGAGGATAAAAAGGCAGCGCAGCTCAGTCGCAAGTCAGCGACGGGCTGCTCGACCACCACCATCATCTTCATCATCTTCATCATCATCTTCATCATCTTCATCTTCATCATCATCATCATGGTAAGTCTTCACAGAATCAGAGGAACTACTTTCTTTTAAAGTTTAACTTTGATACTTTGGACGATACTTAGTGTGTTTTTATTGTTTAAACATTTTAACGTGTTAATGTGTGACTTTCTTCTTCTGGTCAAACTGAAAGTGGATTTATTTTAAATCCAGTTTGGAGACATTTTACGCACGAGTCTCAGGCTCCGTTCCTGTGCGTTTTTGGCGGTTTTCCATCTCCTCGTGTTCCCATCATTCCCACATGTTGTTGTTGTTGTTGTTGTTGTTGTTGTGGTGGTGCTGTTCCAGCTGCTGCCTTCCCTCCCCCTGGTCCTGGTCCTGGTCGTGGTCCTGGTCCTGGTCTCGGTCTCCAGCTCTTCCTCTCCGCTGCGGACCTTCGTGGTTCGTGACCCGGGCACGAGCCAACCCCTCAGGTGTGACCGCTGCCCCCCCGGCACGTACCTGCGCAGCGCGTGCACGGCTAAACGCAGGAGCGAGTGCGCGCCGTGCTCGTCGGGCTCGTTCACGGAGCTGTGGAACCACATCAACCGATGCCTGCGGTGCAGAGTGTGTGCACGGAACCAGGTGTTGAGGAGCGCGTGCACGGCAAGCAGCGACAGCGTGTGCGCGTGCACGGAGGGCTTCTACTTCAGAGCGGAGCACGACATGTGCGTGCGTCACAGCACGTGCCCGCCCGGGTACAGAGTGCTGCGTCCGGGTACGTACACACCTTCATCATCATCATCATCATCATCTCAGTGCGGGGTTTTATTGGTGGATGAAGATATGAGTCACGTGCGTGACACATCCAAGCACGAAAACCGACAGTTTGAGTTTGTTTTGACTTTAATCACAAGGGGGCGGGGCCATAAAGACGTTATCAGAAGGCCACGTGATCATAATACTATAATGCATTGGATTTTATATAGAGCTTTATCATAGACACTCAGTCACTTTACAGAATTAAGACATTATTCTTTCACTCCACACTTAGTGGTGGTAAGCTACTATTGTAGCCACAGCTGCCCTGAGGCAGACTGATGAAAGCGAGGCTTATTGTAATTTTGTAAGTTTGGTTCGTCCATATGTTGATGCAGCAACGCCTCCCTCAGGACAGCAGGTGTTACTGCATCAAAGCAGATGAAAGCAGTCTGTTTTTGTTTTGGTGTTTTTGCCTTTTTTCCCTCAGAATACTGACTTTAATTAGTGATTAATCACTGATTAATCACTGATTAATCAGTGATTAATCACTGATTAGTGATTAATCACTGTGTGATGAAAATGTTAGACTAACACAGCTGCTGTTAGGGTCAGAATGGTTAGTATGTTATCTTGTGTGTTCAGATTAATACAAACACTGAAAGCGTCACCACATTTAATGACGACCAGATGAAGCGATACACCAGAGGTTTATTCCATAAAGTAGGTTATGTTCAAACTCTGAGTATCTCATTCCTAAACGTGAGGTATGTTTATCTCTGAGTATGTTACCATGGTAACATTGTCCATGAACTAAACCTGGTCACTGACAGGTTTTATCAAAGAAACCCTGGGTTTCTACCTGGCTCCGCCCACCTGAACACTTTAATGAACCTTAACACTTTTCTCTGAAACACATTAGTGACATCACACACCACAGACGTGTTCACATCATTACTAATGTTGTGTTGATTTATGTTTTTTATTTGTGATAACTGTAGTTTTCTTTCTAACATTGTAGATGTAGATCATTTAGTGAAACACACTGAGAGGTTGATCTACATTAAAACATCTACTGACGTCTGTAGTAAAGTTCACTGAATACAAACCTGTAGATAATATAAAGGAGGAGATGATCATTTAAATTAATACACTTTTAAGGCTTGATTATTGTTTTATATTATTATACAGTTAAATCTGTAGATCATACATCTATGAAGTTATGATGTCACAGTGAATTGTGATGCTGCACGTGGAAGCGATGGGTCGTGGGTTCGGGTCCCACTTCAGTGTTTTTTATGACATATTTTATGACGTAGAGATGAATCTGGTGATAATATTACATTAAAATCAATATAAATGATTAGATATGAAGCATCAGTCACTGTGTTTATATCCAGTGTAACAGGAGGACTCTCTATACAGACATCCTATGATGCTGACACGTCTCCTCAGACACATTTTATTATTAATATTCACCACTCGTCACGTCACTGAAGAGATAAAGTGATGAAGTGATCATAAAGTGTTATTAATTACAGGTGATTTAATCACTATAGTCACTGAAGACTGAACACACCTTTAGAACAGGATCATATTCATCAAACACTGACTTATTTCACCATCAGGGTGAATAAATCACCATTTTCCGGGTGGTTGTCATGGCAGTTTGAGTAATCTCTGATCCATTGATGATGGCTTTTTATTGCTCACGTACACATCAGTAACCCAAGGTTTACATACTCAGAGTTTATTGATCCACTTCATACCAGCTGTAATGAATCAGATACACAGAGTTTACCATGGAGGGTATGTTGACCTAGAGTTTATGGATAGACTCAGAGTTTGTTAAACCCTCTTTATGGAACACACCTCTGTAGCGTACGTTGAAAGGAAAAAGCAACTTTTTGCGACATTTAGCAACAAACCACGTTTACAAAACATATGCAAATTTTTTTTTACGTTACTTAGCAATATTTGTGAGATTTGTGTATGGTAAATCTAAATATAAATGTTAAATATAAAAGCTAAATCTAACTGTTAATCTACAAGTTAAATGTTTTTATATTGTCGATGAATTTGCATATTAGTTAAATATTTAATTTCACCCAGATCCTATATTTAACAGTTAGATTTTGATTTAACATTTCAATCAAGATTTAGATTTAACAATTACGTTATATTTTAAAATGACAAGTGAAATTCACAAATTTCACATATATTTCTGTAAATCTGGTCAAAATAATATTTTAAAAATTCACATACTTTTTTCAAGCGTGGTTTGTTGCTAAGCGTTGCTATTTATTTTAGCATGCGCTACTTTCCAACCGGCGTCCCATAGCTGTGTGGCCTTTGGTGGTGCAGTTTTCAGGTTCTCACTATGCTTGTGTTCTCCTCAGGTTCTCCTGTGAGTGACACCGTCTGTCAGCGCTGCTCCAACCAAACCTTCTCAGATGTTCTCTCGGCTCAGACCAGCTGCTTCCGTCACACCAGCTGCAGCGACACGAGCATGTTCCAGGTTCTCAGCGGCTCCCGTTGGCACGACAGCGTGTGTGCGAGCTGCAGAGATCGGAAAGGTCAGATACCACAGCACACCCTCAGAGTCGATCCAGTCCATCCCTTAGCGTCACCATTAACTATCACAACATGAAAGTTTTAATGTTTGGTTAGCTTAGCATGTAGCAAAGTTATCTGAGCACGTAGCAATGTTAGCTTAGTATGTAGCTAAGTTAGCGTAGCACCTAGTTGTTTCAGCACAGCAGGGTCAAAGGTAAAGAAATCGTGGTGAAAAAGTGAAACAATGGTTTCTGTGATCTCGTTCTGTACATTCTGTACGTTATCTGCGTTGTGTACGATCTCTATGTTGTGTACATTCTCAACGTTCTCTGTGTTTTTTAACGAGTGGTTCCTCTCCTTCAGACGCGGTTCTCTACCTCTCACACATCCTCTCGTCTTTCCTCCATCAACTGAACCACAGAACGCTTCATTGCATCGGGCTCAGACTTCAGTCAGAGGATGAC
>NW_021145250.1:1185307-1192807 GCF_900634775.1 Gouania willdenowi
AGTTCTTTCTGGTGCCATGGCAACATGGCACATGGCACCATGTTGCCATGGTGCCATGTGCCATAGTCAATACTCAATTAAGTCATTAATTCATTCATACGTTATAGTGAGGCTGACATCATCATCAGGAACATACTACAGTAAACAATGTGTTCTCATCCCAGTGTGTGATAAATAGATCTATATGAATAGAAACACGTGTGTGTGTAATAAAGTTTAACTGCAGAGCTCTGTCTGTTTATCATCTAATGGATTAATATCATAAATAATTTCACTCTATTACACATTAACAGTATCAGCAGCTTCCTGTCTGAGTTCTATCATTACTGTCTTTTCTGTAACAACAGAGTTATTTTATAGTTTTAAACTTTACCAACACATTAACTGGTCACTACCAAGTTATGACGTCAATCAGATCTGAGTGAGTATAAAAGCTCCGCCTCCTGGTGTGCTGCACTAACACTGTTGTTTTTCACTGTCATCATGGCTTTATTTATTTATTTATTTATTTATTTATTTATTTATTTATTTATTTATTTATATTTTAAGATCATAAGCTGTTTTGAGAAAAAAATGCACAAAATGAATCCAAATACACCAAACAACAACAATCCTCTGATTGGTCGTTAATCTAACGTTGATCATTAATGTTGATCATGTGACCCTCTGATCAGATACTAGCACATGTACGTGGCCCCGCCCCCTGTGATATAAGTGGCTTATATTTATTTTGAATGAACACAAAGAGTGTCTTCTTCTTCTTCTTCTTCTTCTTCTTCTTCTTCTTCTTCTTCTTCTTCTTCTTTAGTTTGATCCAACAAAGGTGTCGCACGTGCTCGATGCAGGTGCGTGTGACTGTGAACGCGCAGAGCGGAGCTGGGTGGGACTTCACACGGTTCTCGTCTCTCGGAGAGTCCGCGGAGGACGGAGCAGATCAGCGCAGCGGAGGAGGAGGACGCACCGCAGGAGCCTGGGAACCCACAGAGGTAACACACACACACACACACACACACACACACACAAAGGTGGATTAGTCCGTGCGTGTTTTGTGCCAAAAATCGATGCTGATACAAATGATTTTCATTGATTAATTTATTGAATTGTGTATTTATTACAAACGTGTGTCTGTCTCTCTTATACTAATCTTTACTCATCTATTGATCTTATGTAACTTCATCTAATGTATGTCTAACCTTTATGTAAAAACTCACTGTTTCATAGCAGTTTATCTCACTTTACATTTAGATCATTTTTTCTTTCATTTCAGATAGAAATTCATGTAAAACAGCATATTTTATATTATTGTTAAAATGTGCAAACATGAAAAATAAATATAAATGTGAATGTTAAATATAAATATAAATGTTGAGTATAAATGTTAAATCTATAGCTAAACGTTAAATATAAATGTTTAATGTAAATCTAAAGATTAAATCTAAATAATAATAATAATGATGATGCTTTACAGGAAGCAGTTTAATCTAAATGTTAATGTTAAATCTAAAATCTAAATCTAAAATCTAAATCTGAAACCTACCGTAAATCTAAAATCTAAATGTAAACATTACATCTAAAACAAAATGTTAAATTAGTGGCCAGGTGTAAAGCTAAATGTCAGCTATGAAACGCTATGTGTGTGTGTGTGTGTGTGTGTGTGTGTGTGTGTGTGGTGCTATGTAGAAGTTTGTACTTGTAGTAAAATGCTGACTAATAGGTCATAATAAAGTTCTTAAACTCTGACATCAACATGTCATGATGTGGAAATGTAAGAAAAGAGGGCTTTTATTTTGAAAGGGTTGAGATTGTAAGAGAGAGAAACAGACGTTATTATTAAATAAAAAAACATTAATGTCTGTCCACAGAGATCAACCTTACACCAATAAGAGACTAAATCAATTATATTTATACAATTAATAAATACAATCAATAAAATAAAATAATAACAATAAAAATATTTTCATTTGTATATCCTCTAATAAATATGATTAAATATGTTTATATTCAATACATTTGCATGTTATAAACCCAAAATCTTCTCATCTTTTTTTTAATTATTATTATTTATATGTATATTTAATAAAAATAAAAAAAACTTTCAATAAGGTTTCATTTGAAATTTTTAAAATATTTTAATAAAAACCTGTTTATTTTTTTGCCATGTCAGCGTATCTGTCCCTCAGCGCTACGATGCTGGTGTTACCGTTATAACTGGTAATGTTCATCATGGCAGTTATTATTATTATTATTATTATGTAAATATGTAACTAAAGCAAATTAATAATAATAATGGCTTAGATTTATATAGCGCTTTTTTTGAGAAGACTCAAAACATGTTACAGAAACCATTATTCATTCACACCAGTCACTCACAATCATACCGGTAGTGGTAAGCTACAATGTAGCCACAGCTGCCCTGGGGCAGACTGACAGAAGCGTGTGCCTATGGCCCCTCTGACCACCACCAACATGCGTACACAAACATGCGTACACAAACATGCGTACACAACGCCCAACCCTTCAGTTACTGGACGACCCACTCTCCCACTGAGCCACAGTCGCCCCAATGCTCCTTATCGTGGATATGTGAACTATGCTAAGTCGCCATTTCACAAAATGACTCAAAAAACAAAACAATCAACAAAAAACTTTACACAAAATGATACAAAACGCAACAAAAAAACTAAATTACACAAAAGAACATGATTACTATAAGTTTATTTGTTGTATAAGTTGCTCCTGAATGTCAGATGAAAAAAGTCTCGTCTTATATTCTGAAAAATGTGTGAATACCTTCAAATTTTTCAAATTTTACCTGTAAATGCTCCTTATCATTGGTATGCAATCTACGCTGAGTCGCTATTACATAATGACTCAAAAAACAATCAATCAACAACAAAAATACATAAAATTATTCAAAAAACAGTAAATCAACCACAAAATATACAAAATGATACAAAGCAATGAAACAACAGAAAATGTCTCAAAAAATTGACACAAAAATACACAATTACTATACGTTTATTTGTTGTATGAGTTTCCCCTGAATGTCAGATGAAAAACGTCTAGTCCTTTATATGCTTTAAAATGCTTGAAATACTTCAAATTTCTCAAATTTTTACTTAAAACCACCAAAAAACCCACCACAGTTTGTCTTCATTCATCAGTGATGTAATGTAATACATGTCTGTGTCTATAGGGGGTGCTCTAAGGCCAGTGTTTGTTAATGTTTTCAAAAAAGTTCAAAGGGGAAACATTAAACGAAGATGCTGGAGGCGGAGCTAAACCATTTATGACAGTGTGTGACATTGGATGTGTCCTACCTTGACCTCCGCTTTGCCTCGCTCCCCCATCAGGTGTGCACTGCTGGATTCAGGATGTTGGTCTCCGTTGGTCTGTGCCTGCTGCTATGTCTGTGCGAGTTTCCTCGCTCCGCGCTGAGTCAAGGTAAGAAATGAGGCCCCGCCCCCTCTCACGCCACTGTGTTGCCAGGTTGGGTGTGTTACCAATCTTTCTGTTTTTCTGTAGTTTCTTCAATTTAAATTTTTGCATAAAAAAGGTATATTTTTGTGTGTTTGTGTTGTCATTTTGTGTATTTATGTTTTAGTTTTGTGTGTTATCTTAAGGTGCTTTGTGTATTTTTACTGTTGTTTGGTGTTTTTTTAGTATTTTGGTGTTTTTTTAGTATTTTGGTGTGTTGTTTATTTATTATTTCCCTCCTGTCGTGTTGGGGCGTGTCCTCACCTACAGTTGTGTTGGGGGCGTGTCCTCACCTACAGTTGTGTTGGGGGTGTGTCCTCACCTACAGTTGTGTTGGGGCGTGTCCTCACCTACAGTTGTGTTGGGGCGTGTCCTCACATACAAACGTGTCCTCACCCGAAGAAGTGTTGGGGCGTGTCCTCACATACAGACGTGTTGGAGGCGTGTCCTCACCTACAGTCGTGTTGGGGGCGTATCCTCACCTACAGTCGTGTTGGGGGTGTGTCCTCACATACAGATGTGTTGGGGATGTGTCCTCACGTACAGATGTGTTGGGGTGTGTCCTCATGTACAGATGTGTTGGGGGTGTGTCCTCACATACAGATGTGTTGGGGGTGTGTCTTCACGTACAGATGTGTTGGGGTGTGTCCTCATGTACAGATGTGTTGGGGGTGTGTCCTCACATACAGATGTGTTGGGGGTGTGTCTTCACGTACAGATGGGTTGGGGTGTGTCCTCATGTACAGATGTGTTGGGGGTGTGTCTTCACATACAGATGTGTTGGGGGTGTGTCCTCACATACAGATGTGTTGGGGGTGTGTCCTCACGTCTTTGTGTTGCTACTGAGCGCGCTCTAGAATTACGGCTCCAATCACAGCCTGTCTCTGAATGAGCCAGAGGTCAAAGGTCGACTGATGACTTTTGTTGTAGTGTCTCAGGTTTCTGTCTTACCTTCAGGAAGAACAAAGAAACCACAGGGAGGGTCATGTGATCAAATATCAGCTGCTCTAATACCAGCTTCTACCAAAGAAAACACTCAGCTAGGCAGTTAGATCTATAGATAGGTAGATATCTGAGTATGTAGATCTATGGGTAGGTAGATTAATAGATATATAGACAGTTAGATCTATAGATAGGTAGATATATAAGTATGTAGATCTATGGGTAGGTAGATTAATAGATATATAGGGAGTTAGATCTATAGATAGGTAGATATATAAGTATGTAGATCTATGGGTAGGTAGATTAATAGATATATAGACAGTTAGAGCTATAGATAGGTAGATATATAAGTATGTAGATCTATGGGTAGGTAGATTAATAGATATATAGGGAGTTAGATCTATAGCTATATATGTAGATAGCTCTATAGATCAGTACTTCATACTTTAGAAATTGTTTGTGTGTTTTTTGGAGTTGTTTTATATTTCTTGTTTTATTGTTGTCGTATGTATTGTGGATGATTGTTATTCATGTGTTGAATTCTTCTTCTCTCAGTTTTGTCTCCTCGTAGGTTTCGAGTGAAGCTCGTGAGTCCAGACAAACTTCACGTGTCGTGGAAGGAACCTAAAGGAGAGTTTGAGAGTTACAGAGTGGTTTACAGCACCAAGCCAGGTTCATTCATTCATTCATTTATTCATTGGTTACCAAGGAGCCTGACCTCTGACCTCTGACCTCTGTCCTGGCTCCTCCCCAGGCGGTGAACGGCGTTCTGTAGACGTTCTAAAGGATGAGGCTAAGCTACTGATAGAGGACGTGGACCCGACCCAGGAATATCACTTTATGATCAGCGCCGTGAGCGGAGGACAGGAGAGTAAACCATTGGAGGGAACTCACCCAGGTACTGGTCCCTGGTACTGGTCCCTGGTACTGGTCCCTGGTACTGGTCCCTGGTACTGGTACATGGTACTGGTCCATGGTACTGGTCTCTGATACTGGTCCCTGGTACTGGTCCCTGGTACTGGTACATGGTACTGGTACATGGTACTGGTCCATGGTACTGGTCTCTGGTACTGGTCCATGGTATTGGTACATGGTACTGGTCCCTGGTACTGGTACATGGTACTGGTACATGGTACTGGTCCCAGTCACTCACCAGTAGGGTTGGGATTAACGATTATTTTTTAAATGATTAATCTAACAATTCACTTTTCCAGTTTGATTTGATTTGATTATTTCTCCATTAATTGACTAAAGGTAATTCGTACATCTTGATTTACATATTTAAAATGAAAAAAAAAACACATGAATTCCTTAACATTGCAATAGGTTTATTGCTCTTCACCTCAAAATTCCAAAATAAAAGTACAAAATAATGCATTCAGAGGTAGGAGGAGCCAGCCTGTCATGGTGTCATTCATCAACCAACAGAATTGAACATTTATGTTGTAAACACACAGCTTACTGATAAAAGTGTATCTTTTAATTCTTCATTCACATGAAAATAATAAGAACTTATAGTAATTCACTGCTGCTCACATCTTAAACTCAAAATTTCAAATCCTAATACAGAAAGTGCTTTTCCAACAAAAAAAAGAGTGAAATTGGAAAATTAACAAATAATATAATATTAAGTTTCCTCTGCCGTCCAGTAACACCAGGGATAAAGGACGAGGGTTACGGGGACAGATACCTTCACTGCCTTGCACTTTTAAAACTCGGAGGAGCTGTTTGCGTTAGTTATTCACCATCTTTGTTTTAGTCAGACGACGCATCAGCGCGCACATTTTGCGTTGATGTATGTTGTCCTGGCCCTAATCACCAGGAATAAATATTATCTCTCTGGTAAAGACAGTAGCTCTACCAACTAGTACAATAATAAACTGGTGATATTATAGCCTGTACATGCAGTACAGGGACGCATTTACTCCACCTCTGGGTCCTAGTGTCTGCCGTCCGGTGAAGCCTGTTCTGTTTATTGCCTTTACAGAGATCTGTGTGTGTTTAATGTGTCCATGTGAAAGTCTGTATGTTTATGTCTCTGTCCATCCACTCTTTCATTATATCCATGTCTTTTAAGGCTCTTATTAAAGAGTGGTGGCTGTAGTCCGGGCCGCCGTCATCTTATGTCGCCTCAAGTCGTACAAGCACAGTACGACCCGAACTATTGATTGATTTGTCACATGACTGTTCCAGGGTTTGTTTTATTTAGTTTCACATCTACCTGTAGATCTATGTTTTTTATTCTGATGACAACTTGTTTGTAGTTTTATTTCAGCATTTTTCACTTTTACAGTTACAGTTGGAAACCTTTGTAATTGAATATCCTAGTTACATTACAGCAACCAAATTAAACTATATCAACTAAGTGAATTAATACAATGAACTGTGTAAAGGCTTTTTCAAATTAAAACATTATCTTGTGAAATCTGTGACCTGTTGACCTGCACAACTCAAAGAATCAGAATCGAGAACAGGAATTGAAATTGAAATTGAGAATTGGAATCAGAATCAGAATCATTCAAATACAAACGATGCCCAACCCTAATGGCAGCCATCTTGGATCTGGCTCTGAGCACAATTTCCGACATTTTAAGATATATTATTGAATTCATTGACCTTGAAAACCTATAATTCACCACTGAGATTATGTTTCTATGTCAAATAGAACCAAAGTTATGACAAAATATCCAAATTGGCGATAGGAAGGGCGGCCATCTTGGATTTATTGATCGTGAGTATTAACCATTGGTTTACCAGCGTGGATCCTATTAAAAATGGATTCAGATGCTCAAAAAAACAAGCATGTACACGTGTTTATGCTTTATTCCAGAAGTGAACCATCTGAGCCTAATATTGCTACATATATGCTATGCTAGGTGTTAGCTGAATGTTTGTTTTTTTGTGTGTTGCATTATTTCTGTGCAGCAGCCGTTTCATATTGTAATTCATATTTCATATAATAATGATTATTATTATTTTTATTATTCATATTAATATGATTGTTGGTTATTTCTTCCTCGTGCAGGACTTTGTACGTCCAGGACCAGTGTTTGGTTTCCTTTGAATGGTTATTTATTAGTT
>NW_021145250.1:1201835-1272854 GCF_900634775.1 Gouania willdenowi
CTTCAGTTGATTATGATCAGCAACAGCCACCAAAGGTAAACGCAAAGCGGGAAGAGAGGGAGAGTACTGTCACTATTTGGTGCTCCTCCCAGTGACACTTTGGATGCCCGATCACAGGTAGCAGAAGTAGAAACTGTCGCTACTTCCTAGTAATCCATAATCCAGACGATCGAGAGAGAATGGCGAAACGCGGAATCAGATCTGGAAAAATATAGGCAACTTACACTTGAACAGGTTTTGGTTAGCCGTGGTTCTCGTAGTAAGAGTGTTGGAGGAGATGATGGTAAACGTGGTGGAGTAGGAGTATTAAGGAAGCAGGCAGGTGTTCCACCTAATAAAGTTGCCTACAAGCTAAGCATGCTAAGGATGCTAACACCCCCGACAGAGCTGCTGGTTGCAGGTAAAAAAATATTATTTTGCCATCAAAAGCGTTGTTTTTGCTGTTTCATAGAAATAAACCACTGTTCAGATGTTTGAGGTGTCACTAAAGCAAAAAAATATTGTTCTGCTTGATATTTTTTATTTATTTTTTTTTCATAAAAAGCTTTTTTTCTCTATTTTTGGTGAAACCAGCCTATGTTATACTGCTGATAACTAAAGAATGAGAAAAGGTGGAAATAATAATCATTTTTTCCTAATGAAAGAAAAGAGTCTAATCTTTCTTTTGGTGGTTTCTATGTTTACATAGTCATAACACAATATTGTGTGGGTTTTGAAAGATCAGTGAAAATCTTCTGAAACGTCTGGTAATATGGGGTTGGCTGCTCTGAAAATGGCTGGCAGCCAATAAAAATATCAAAATGAAAACAAAAACCCTTCATTGTGAAATAAAAAAAACATTATAATACAACACTCAGTGTGTTTCATTGCCTCAATGTTTGAGGGAAACCGTTGTGAAGTTGCTCTTTGGCACAGTTGGAGATTTTTGCCAGGGGGCTCAGCAAAAATAATAAAAAATGTAAAAAAATAAATAAATAATTCAAATTAAATATATAGAACATCTTGAGTTTCACTTTACAAATAAGAAATGAAAACAAATGTACCAATCTAACTGTTTTTATTATTATTTTTCATTTCTGTAACATAGTTTCTAAAGCTGTGTTATGGACCTTCTAAAATACATCCAAAATGCAGCTTGAAATGTTCAGCAACTACAACTTAAAGAATGAGAGAGTAAAGTCAACTAAGCAGTGTTATTATTTATGATGTTCTACATGAAATATCATACAACACTGGATACATGTGCTTTAATATGAGAGATACACTTTAACATGGAGGACAGACTTTATGTCAGTTGTTAAATAACAGGTAGGAGAGAATAAAAGGATCCATATGGATTAAAAGCATTTAAAAGTCCAACAATGTAGATTATGGCATTAAAGGTCTCTAACAACGTAACTCCACCTTCGCTGACTGTCTTTGACGTGCTCCCGTGGCTGGGGGATGTTGATTTTGTCACGGGAATGCGAGCAAGTAGATTATCACAACAAACGCTCAATCCACCGCTTTATATCCAAACAAGTGCGCACTGAGCGCGGGATTTGTTCGTTCTCTGTTTTTTCTGTGTATCACTACAAACAACAGACTTATGGGTCTACAGAGGGGTGTATTCCATAAAGGAGGGTTAACAAACTCTGAGTCTATCCATAAACTCTGGGTCAACATACCCCGCGATGGGAAACTCTGTGTATCTGATTCATTACAGCTGGTATGAAGTAGATCAATCAAACCTGAGTATGTAAACTTTGGGTTACTGACGTGCGCGATAAAAAGCCATCATCAATGGATCAAAGGTTACACGAACTATCATGGTAACCACCTGGAAGAGAGTGATTTATTCACCCTGATGGTGAAATAAGCCGGTGTTTGAGGAATATGAGCCTGTTCTAAAGGTGCGTTCACAGTGAATGCCATAGTGGCTTAAATCTACCCTTGATTAGTCGCGCTTTTTGGTCACTTCATCACTTCATCGCTTCGGTGACCTGCTCATCAGGTCACCGAATAAAATGTGTCTGAGGGGACGTTTTTTTAATGCAATATTGTCGCCAGGGTCATCTCAACATCCTAAAAATATGTCATAAAAAAAGACTGAAGCGGGACGCAAACCCACGACCCATCGCTTTCTAGAGCAGTGTCATAATTCACTGCACTATCATAACTTCGAAGTTGCATGATGGACTTTTAATTGTCATCTCTCCTTTATATTCTCACATCAGTAGACGTTTTAATGTAGATCAACCTCTCAGTGACTTTCACTTAATGATCTGTATCCACATTGTTATAAAGAAAATTACCGTTTGCACAAAAAAACCCCAAAAAACAAAAAAAAACACAACATTAATAATGATGTGAACACGTCTGAGGTGTGTGATGTTACTAATGTGTTTCAAAGAAAAGTGTTAAGGTTCATTAAAGTGTTCAGAAACCGTGTTCAGGTGGGCGGAGCCAGGTAGAAACCCAGGGTTTCTTTGATAAAACCTGTCAGTGACCAGGTTTAGTTCACGGACAATGTTGCCATGGTAACATACTCAGAGATAAACATACCTCATGTTTAGGAATGAGATACTCAGAGTTTCCCTCATTTAAGCCTGAACATACTCAGAGTTTGAACATAACCTACTTTATGGAATAAAACTCTGATCATCCGCGGTGTCCACTATGTTGTAAACAAACAAAGCTCTGAGCTGCTACGGGAAGCAGGAGGGTCAAATGTCATCAGCTGCTGGTCCTTTAAAACTATTTTACTTGGTTTTATTTTGTAAACCTTTGAATTTTACATCACCATTTTTCTCATTTCCCCGTCGCTGTGTTTTTGGCACTAAAAATATGTGTATATTATGCACATTGTAGTAGGATTTTGGTTTTTTTTAAGAATTTGGGAAAACTTAAATTTAAAGTTTTGATCACTAGGGGGGCAATGCCTCCCCTGCCCCCCACAAACTCTGCGTATGTCTTTGGTCCATGGTGACTTTTTAGTTGCCTGATGGTAAATAAAGCAGCACTAACTCCACAGGCAGAGCAGTGAGTGTGGGCTAATCAGATGAAGTGCTGACACATGTGTAGATCTGAGCAGCTGGACTCTGATTGCTTGCTCAGGTCTCAGTGAACAAAAATGCTGCTCAGTCACTGTCACACATGTTGGTCTCAATCCAGCTTTCTCTAGTCATTGGGTCTTCATTGCCTGTCAGCAGCAGCAGTTTTGCACAGACTGCTGGGCTTCAGGTTTCCAGAGATGGTTGCTACTTTTTGTGTGAGGTAGGAGGCTGTTGGTTGGTTGGTTGGTTTCTGTGATAGTTGAGCTGCTTGTTTCATTGCCACATTGTGTTCTTTCAGAGTGCTGGTGCTCTCATTGTTTGCCCTTGGGCCCAATGTGAATGGTAAGTCCTATAAACATTCATGTGGCTCAAACTTTCACTTTGTAGTAACAAATGTTCTGTTCTGTAGGATTTGGTGGTAGTGAAAAGCCCTCTGCCATTAGACGTCACCATGAGCTGGGTCAGGCGTCCCCACGAGCCAGAGCTGCCTTTTCTGGCTACCGTGGAGATGACGCGTCTGCCTCTAACCCTTCTCAAGCTAGGCCAGTAGAAGGTTATAGTCGACCAAGAAGTGTTTTCAGCTCTGTGCCTCGCTCCCATCACCAGGAAGAGATTTATGTTGATGTACCTGAGAGGCCAGCTGTGCTCCAATCCAAAGAGGGGATGTGGGACTTTCCTCAACTTCCTGACTCCACAGTTGAGACTCCAAAACCATGGCAACAGGTACCCAAGAAACAGATGTCTCTACCCATAAAGGAAACTTGGTGGACTGGCTTTGGTCAGCAGAAACAATCTCCAACACACCAGGTGAAAAAACCCCAGCTGCAACCTTGGCCCATGCTTCCAGGACGAAAACCCACTTATCCAGGGCAGAAGCCGGCACAGCATCCCACTTACCCAGTGGACAAAGAACTGCCCCCTTGGCTCAAACTTCCAGGAGAAAAACTACCACAAAAACAATTCCTATCTTATCAAGGGAAGAAGCTGGTGCCGCAGCTATCTCAGCCCACCTACCCAGTGGACAAGAAACAACCACCTCAGCTTTATCCTTCTCCCAAACTTCCCCAGCAATCCTCCCATCCCACTTACCCAGTGGACAAAGCACTGCACCCTTGGCATAAGCTTCCAGGAGAAAACCTACCACAGCAACCATTCCAACCCACTTATCCAGCGCAGAAAGAACAGGCTCCTTGGCGTAAGCTTCCAGGAGAAAAACTACCACAGAAACCATTCCTACCCACTTTTCCAGCGCAGAAGCTGGTGCAGCAACCTTCCCATCCCACTTACCCAGTGGACAAAGCACTGCACCCTTGGCTTAAGCTTCCAGGAGAAAAACTACCACAGCAACCATTCCAACCCACTTATCCAGCGCAGAAAGAACAGGCTCCTTGGCGTAAGCTTCCAGGAGAAAAACTACCACAGAAACCATTCCTACCCACTTACCCAGTGGACAAGCCAGCCATGCAGCAGCCTTGGTTCACATACTCAGGCTACCTACCGTCAAGTGTTTCTCAAGGCAAGGACAATACTTGGCAGTTTGATTTTAACATTCAAGCCGAACCTCGCACTTCCTCAGTTCAAGTGATCCGGATGAACCCTCGCCTTTTCCCTGCCCAAAGCCTACAACGTCCCAACATGGAGTCTTCTAGCTCTCATGTTGAGGAGTATGTGCCAAGAAGTAAACCAGCATCACAGGTCTACAGTGCCGCTCAGGGACCGTATGTGTGGCTGCAACCAGACAATGGTGCCCAACGACTACATGATTCTTCATCCTAGCAGCGCTGAGTAAGTTTGACATAAAATCGTTTGATCTTTTGTCTACTTGCTAATTGTAATTTCTTTTGCAGGTTTTAGAATGCTAAATGTTTTACCCAATAAATCTTTGAATTACAGCTTTGCCTGTGTGTGGGTTTTTCAGGAGACTAATTTCTGGTATACTATGTCATTAAGATTATCAAAGTCACATGGGAGTAGTTAAAGCCTTGGTCACTGTCCCACAGAAACTTAAAACAGGTACCAAACTAAAATTTGTTATGACAACATTTGCTTTATTGTAGGTGGTCAGGGGAACTGACAACATCAAAGGCAAGCAACTTGTTTCTGTACATTGACTCTTGTGAAATAAGAAATTAAAAGGTTCAAGTTTCTGTGAGTGCTTTCTACCTAGAGTCTCTTTGGGTTTCTGATTTTCTGCCAAGAGAAGTCAACTCAAGTAATGGTGCTCTTAAAGTATAACACATCAACTGCACCAAAGGCTGTTTGAGGATCAGAAGTTGTGCTCTAAATGCAAATGAAGGTGAACACACTGTGCTGATATTAAAAAGATCAGCACTAAACCTGTGTCCTTTCAAAGAAGAGGGAAGGGTCATTTTTACCTCAGGGTCTTAAGCATCTAGTATTACAATGACCTTGGACAAATGTGAATCTAGAAAATGTAGCATCAGTGCACATTGACAAAGATGGTGTTAAAGTCAGCAGGTACTGGAGTAAGACATGGAGGCATTTTATTAAATTATCTTAATTTCATTCAGCAAAATACTTTATCCAAAATGAGGTACAATGTGAGCAGTTAAAGGACTTAACATCTCAGTGATGAACCAGTGACCCTCTGAATTCAAACCCTCTATAACCTGAATAGATTTGTAAGTGTGGACTATCAAAGTGCTTTTCATGGTAATATAAGGAAATTATTCATTTTTAGGTTTAAGAAAGAAATATAATTCTAAATGAAGTCTGTGGAAATGAAAAACTTACAATTTAATCTGTGTGGAAAATAATACCAAATTACTGACGTCTGTCTCGAGAGACAATAGGTTATTTTCAGTTTATAATGGTCCAATGCCTGCTATGGCTGTATAAGCCAATTCTGGAAAAGCATGCCTTATTTTAGTTGTTGCATACAAATGTCACATTACGGGTTGACCGAGTCAAATTCCTCGTGTGTACAACATACACTTGGCGAATAAAGATGATTCTGATTCAATGCTGGTGGTAGTGTTTTTTTTTTCTGCATTCTCGCTTTTCCTCCTACTGCTGTACTCTCTTCTAGTCACTCTGCCATATGCCCGCCTTCACCAGCTGCCTCCATTTCCCCCAGTCAACTGAAGAGGCTTTCCAGTTGATGTCACTGGACTTCATATCCTGCTTGCAGACATCTTTGTAGCAAAGGACAGGGTTTCCAACAGCCCTGGTTCCAGAAGCAAGCCCTCTGTACGGGATGTCTTTTGGAATGCGGGTGTCATTAAAAATATTAGTTTCAGCTCAAGTTATTGTTTTAAAATCTTGCTCGACTAAAAGTGCAGCTGAACACCCACAGAAAGCAGTTTTACGATAAAATCTATAAATGGTATATGCTCTTGCTTTACATGGTGCTTTATAATCACTGAGGTAGTCCCAAAGCAGCTAATTTATCTAGAACAGAGCTGCCATGCAAAGCACTGGTCAACTATTAGGAGCAACTTAGGGTTCAGTGTCTTCCTCAAGGACACTTTAGCCATTATGAGGGTCACATATGTTTTTACACATATGAAATTTGTCCTCTCCATTCGACCCATCCCCGAGGAGTAGTGGTCAGCCATGTTGTGGTGCCCGGGGAGTATTTGGGGTTAAGGGGCTTGCTCAGCATCCCACAGCAGTGGCTCAAGTGAGAGTCAAACCAACCCTCTATTTACAAGCCCAGCATCCTCAACCACTAGGCCACCACTCCCCTTAAATTAAACCCTCAACCTCTAGATCAGAAAGCAACCCCTCAACTACCTGAGCAACGGTCACCCAATAGAGCTTACTAGCTGCAATTTAGTCTTCACCACTGAAATTCACATGTCGACAAATCAAACTCCATTTTGCAAAAAAGAATTGTGACTATTGAAAATGTGTTTTCCCATTTCAGATATCGACTTTTTGGATACATTCAACATATCTGATCAAATGTTAAAGGGCTCTCCAGCAACCACTTTTAACATTCTATCAAATACGTAGCATAAGTCAGCATATACAGTAAATTGTGGAAATGTTTGATACATTTACAAATGCATTCTGGATATGTGTGATATCTGATTAAATGTTAAAATGGCTTGCCATAAAATAGTCCTGATATAAGGCTTACATAAAGACATTCAATGTTTGAGGGAAACAGTTGTGAAGTTGCTCTTTGGTCCATGATGACTTTAGTTGCCTGATGGTAAATAAAGCAGCGCTAACTCCACAGACAGAGCAGTGAGTGTGGGCTAATCAGGTGAAGTGCTAACAGCTGTGTAGATTTGAGCAGCTGGACTCTGATTGCTTGCTCAGGTCTCAGTGAATAAAAATGCTGCTCAGTCACTGAAATACACATTGGTCTCAATCCAGCTTTCTCTAGTCATTGGGTCTTCATTGCCTGTCAGTGGCAGTGTTGTACAGACTGCTAGGCTTCAGGTTTTCAGAGATGGCTGCTGCTCTTTGTGTGAGGTAGGTGGCTGTTGGTTGGTTGGTTGGTTGGTTTGTCTGTCTGCCTTTGTGATGGTTGAGCAGATTGTTTCATTGACACATTGTGTTCTTTCAGAGTGTTGGTGCTCTCACTGTTTGCCCTTTGGCCGAAAGTGAATGGTAAGTCCTGCAACAAGCTTTCATGTGGCTTATTCTTTTTTAAAATAAATGTTTCTGTTCTGTAGGACTTGGTGGTGGTAAAAAGCCCTCTGCCGTTAGACACAATCATGAGCTGGGTCAGGTGTCTCCACGTGTCAGAGCTGCCTATTATATGTCTCGTGGATCTACTGGAGATGATGCGTCTGCCTCTGACCCCTCACATGCTAGGCCAGTAGACGGTTACCGTCGACCACGAAGTGTTCTTATTTCTGTACCTCACTCCTATCATCAGGAAGAGCTCTATGGAGATAAACCAAGTGTGCTGCAAACAAAAGAGGGGATGTGGGACTTCCCTCAACTTCATTATGTCACAGTTGAGAGCCGAAAACCATGGCAACAGCTACCCAAGAAGCAGAAGCCTCTGCCCAAAAAGGATGTTAAAGAAGATTGGTGGACTGGATTTGGTCTGCAACAAATATCTCCAACACACCAGGTGAACAAACCCCAGCTGCCCCCTTGGCCTACACTTCCAGGACAAAAGCAGCACCTGTCCCATTCCACTTACCCAGTGGACAAACCTTGGCCCCTGCACCCAGGACAGACTCATCCCACTTACCCAGTGGACAAACCTTGGCCCCTGCATCCAGGACAGAAGCCAGTGCAGCACCCGCCCCATCCCACTTACCCAGTGGACAAACCTTGGCCCCTGCACCCAGGACAGAAGCCAGTGCAGCACCCACCCCATCCCACTTACCCAGCAGACAAACCTTGGCCCCTGCACCCAGGACAGAAGTCAGTGCAGCACCCACCCCATCCCACTTACCCAGCAGACAAACCTTGGCCCCTGCACCCAGGACAGACTCATCCCACTTACCCAGCGGACAAACCTTGGCCCCTGCACCCAGGACAGACTCATCCCACTTACCCAGCGGACAAACCTTGGCCCCTGCACCCAGGACAGACTCATCCCACTTACCCAGCGGACAAACCTTGGCCCCTGCACCCAGGACAGACTCATCCCACTTACCCAGCGGACAAACCTCGGCCCCTGCACCCAGGACAGACTCATCCCACTTACCCAGCGGACAAACCTTGGCCCCTGCACCCAGGACAGACTCATCCCACTTACCCAGCGGACAAACCTTGGCCCCTGCACCCAGGACAGACTCATCCCACTTACCCAGCGGACAAACCTTGGCCCCTGCACCCAGGACAGACTCATCCCACTTACCCAGCGGACAAACCTTGGCCCCTGCATCCAGGACAGAAGCCAGTGCAGCACCCGCCCCATCCCACTAACCCAGTGGACAAACCACTGCACCCTTGGACTATGCATCCAGGGCAGAGACCACCACATCCAGTATCCCATTTCACTTATCCAGTGGATAAGCCAAGCACTCAACAGCAGCTTTTGTTCACATACCCGGGGTACCTACCAAGTGTTCCTCAAAGCGAGTTAAAACACGTTGCAGTTTGCTTTCTATGTTAAAGACAAACTTTGCACTAATCGATCTGGATATCCCTTGCAGTTTCCCTGGCCAAAGCCTTGACAGTCCCAACATGTAGTCTTCTAAGCTCTCATGCAGAAGAGTATGTGCCAAGAAGTGAACCAGAATCACAGGTCTACAGTGCTGCTCAGAGACCGCATGTGTGGTGGCAACCAGGCTGTTTCCCAATGACTACATGATTCTTCAGCCTTTTCATTTGCAGGTTTCAAAGTGCTGGATGTTTTCGCTGAATAAAATTATGACATTTCAGCTTTGTTTGTGTTGGTTTTTGAGGAAGACTAATGTTTAGGATACTATGTGGTATATTGAGCAGTAACTTAACTAGATGTTATTTCAAATCAGAATTGAAGTAACATGGAGCAGTTATGGACTTGCAACCATTGACATTCCTATAACTTGAATGATTAATTAAGCTGTGAGCAAAAACAAAGTGTGGGAAATAACAAGTGCATGACATTGTGGGTGGTCAGGAGAACTGGTGATTGTGCGAAACAAAGAATTGAAAGCACGGTAACTTGTTACTGGGCCATTGTTGAATGTTGGGGTTAAAAACAAATTAATCAGTTACAAATTACACACCAAAAATTGTAATTCATATCCTTACATTGCACAACCTGAGTACTGTAATCTGATTACTTGGTGTACATTTAGGCGTAGGACTGCTATTGTAGAAGAGACTACAACATTCTCTATAGGTGCTGATAATACACTTCACAGTAATAACACATTAATCTGTTTTAAATGTAATGTGTGAAGTCTACTAGTCTATTCAACAAACCATGGAGGACTTGGTTTGTAAGGAAACATCAGACAATAGCATTGCACTAACGTAGGCTGTCTGTAACTACACATTAATTGTAGTTTATTGACGAGTGACTTTATTACACAAGGTTTTTCTCAAACCGTTTAACTTAAGCACAAAAATAATCTACATCAAATCACTGTATTTAACATTGTATGTATGTATTTATCTGAAAACATCCTCTGTATAGCTAGTTATTAGTTTAAATACTAGTGAGATGTTCACACTGTGAGATGAGCAGCTGAACATCAAATTATCGCCTCAGGATTAATTAAAGGAAGCGAATCACACTGAAAACTAACCAATGAGCTCTGGAATCAATGTGTGCCATTTTCAAGCATTTCTTAGTTTAAAGCTTACAAATATTTAGACAATAAACAGGCTTACAGGCAGAAACAATATTGATCAATAATCAATGTGATCAACAACTGCAATAAAATGGCAACTATACAAACAAAACAAACCCTTAATAAATCAATGTCTCCCGTTCCACGTCTATCTGTTGCTGCTTGTTTTATGACATCATTAGATTGAGAGATCGACACAAATAGGTTTTTTTAATATTTATATTTGGGCTTCTGGGAAAAGCATTGCGTTGCCATGTTGGTAGTTAATAAACCTGCAAAACTGAGAAGTAACGTGTAATCCATTGATTTTATCAATGTACCTGTAATCCGATTACCAACTATTTAAACTGTAACTGTAACAGGTTACTGTTACTCATAATTTGTAATCTGATTACGTTACGCCGTTACTTCCCAGCACTGACTGCTGTAATGGTTATCTCATACAACTGCACCATAGACTGTTTGGTGCAAATTAGATGTTGCCTTCTGAATGCAAACCAAGGTGATAATATTTAGTCCAAGACTAAACCTGTGTGAAAGTAGCCTTACGGGGTAGTCATGTCTTTCAACGAAGAGGGACTGAGTAGGTCCATTTTTTTCATTACCTCACGTGCTTGGTGATTAAGGAGAAGGAAAGTGATGCATATTATAGAAAAAATGATTCAGGATTTCTGAAAACTTCCACCTTTACTTTAGAAATTTCCTTCAAAACCTACTTATTGTGAGAGCTAAACTTTGAATTCCACACTGTTAATAACTGATCTCTTAGGTTTGTCATCATTGGAGAAAAATGTATGCATCCTGTCTTTCAATGTCCTTGGACAAATGTAAATCTACAAGATGTAGCAACAGTGCACGTTGACGAAGATGGCGTTGAAAGAACTGGGGCATCAGGTGCTGGAGTAAGACTTTGAGTCAAGTCTAGGTTAAATTACAGAGCAAAGGGCTTTAACTGCTGCAAGTGTCCTGTGGTTAATTCATCTTGTGAGTCCAAGTGTTTGTACATTTGTAGATAAGATTGCACTTTGCTCTGGGAGATTTTCAGCTCACATTTTGGGATTCTATGAGGTAATCTTTCAATAGTGACGGATCTTCACTGTAGGATTACTGATAAGATATAATCAAGACTAACTCCTATTGGAACTATTTATCTCTGATTGGTAGTATCTAATTTTATTAAAATGTGGAAAAATAATCTTACAATTTCATTTAGCAGAAGCTGTTATCCACAGTGACCTACAGTACAAGCGGTTAGAGTTAAGGGACTTGATCAGCAACCAACAGTGATGGCTCAGGTTGGCTTTGAACCAGTGACCTTCTTGTTACGAACGTGCTTCCTTGACTGTTACACCACCAGCAGCACTTGTGGCCACTAGGGGCGCTTGCATGAAAGTTACCGGTATAGCGCCCCTAGTGCCCAAAAGTTACACAGTGATCCTTTAAGCTATATCTGAAAAATTAAAATATTTATCAATTACAAACAATTCTATTTCATTTAGCAGACACTTTTATTAAAAAAGGACAGACAACACAAGAAGTAAGAGTTCAGGGACTTGATCAACATCCTACTGTGATGAACCAGGATAGATTTGAACCACTGACCCTCTGATTACACCATTAAAACAGTATAGTTGTGCATCTGTACATGGGCAGCTGCACTTTTAAAATATATATATATAAATACAAAACTGTAAATAAGATACAATAATGTGTAATTAAATAAATACAAAACATATTTAGGATAATGTGAAGTTAAGTTAAGTGTGTACATTTCAACAAGTTTTAAAAAGGTGTTTTATCATGTGTTTATGTGTTAATGGGTTAAGTTTTGGTTCTCAAGTTGTAATTAATGAATTCTGTGACTTGTGTAAAAAATCAACACATTTTGTAAGTTGGACTTTATGTAAATAAAGCATTTATTTACATAAAGCAGTAGTTCTCAAATGTTTTAGGCTCTAGTCCCCCTTTCTCTTATTTCTGAATCCAAGCCCCCCCCCTTTGTCCAACTACAACATTTTGTGTAGAAAACTATTTAAAAACATCTAATATTATGTCATAATGATGGAATGAATGAGTGATAAACATTTTAAAGAATCTTGTTTTGTAAATAAATGGAAATAAATAGTATTTATTGCAGTGGTTCTCAAGCTTTTTTGGATCGTGACCCCATTCTGATATCAACAATATCTGGTGACCCCAAACTAGATTTATATTTCACAAAGTGAAAGTATAGAAATACAGTTGTTTAGTATTGTGAGCTATTGTAATTAAGAATAATTACAAAATTCAAAAGGTTGAAACCTGACCCCAAGGTTGAAAAACACTGATTTAGTGGCTCCTCAATAGATTTAATTCTATAGTTTTTTATAATTTCCAGTCATATCACACCTGGTTTGGGACCAAGATTGACACTTTATTTGTTAATTTTCCACTCACCCTCTCTCTCTCTCTGTCTCTCTCTCTCTCCCTCTCTCTCTCTCTATCTCTTTCTCTCGTACCCCCTGTAGTGTCATTGCATACCCCGAAGGGTACACGTACCCCTATTTGAGAAACACTGACATAAATGATTGCCCTGAAATATAAGATATAATTGACAAGACTCATTTGGGAACTGTTTTTGTTGTTGTTGTTGTTGAGGAGCTAGAAAAGAGAAAATGTAAGAGAATCTGAACATAAATAATGATCAATGAGAGATAGTTCAGATAGTTCTTCCACTCAGGGTATCACATTGAGACAGATTTGAGAGCAGCACAATATTAATTATTTATTTTATTTTATTTATTGCTGAGATCAGGATCAGAGACGGCTCTAACAGAGTTTATAGAACTCACACAGAACTCACTGTGAGACTTATTTCTCATATGAAAAACCATTGTGTCTCCATTAGTGCTCATTTATATCTAAGACAGGAATAATAATAATAATAATAATAATAATGCATCAGATTTTATATAGACTTTATCATAGACACTCAAAGTTGCTTTACAGAATTGAAGCATTATTCTTTCACTCCACAGTTAGTGGTGGTAAGCTACTATTATAGCCACAGCTGCCGTAGTGCGCCAGCGGCCCCTCCCACCACCACCAACACTCACTCACACACTACATTCATACTAGACAATGTGGGTGAAGTGCCTTGCCCAAGGACACAATGACAGATACCACAGCAGTGACTGTCCCCCTCAGTGGTCTCCATCATCTACTGACCACGACCAGACCTGCTTATCTTCACAGATCTAACCAGATCAGCCAATCAGAAGCTGGAATGGCGATCTCATCTTCAATTTTGCTTTGCTATGAGTTACTGATACTCAACTGTTGTATATTTTCCACTTTGTGCTGACACTCTTCTTACAGCTTCAGAACCTTGGCCTGATGGTCAATAAACTCTACAAGCAGAGAGTGAGCGTGTGCTAATCAGGTGAAGTGCTAACACCTGTGTAGATCTGAGCAGCTGGACTCTGATTGCCTGCTGAATAAAAATGCTGCTCAGTCACTGATGCACACATTGTCTCAGTCCAGCTTCCTCTAGTCATTGCCATCACCTGTCAGCAGACTGCTGGGCGTCAGGTTTCCAGAGATGGTTGCTGCTTTTTGTGTGAGGTAGGATGGTTTGGATGGATGGATGGATGGTTGGTTGGTTGGTTTCATCTCTGTGATAGTTGAGCTGCTTGTTTCATTGCCACATTGTGTTCTTTCAGAGTGCTGGTGCTCTCATTGTTTGCCCTTTGGCCAAATGTGAATGGTAAGTTCTACAAACATTCATGTGGCTGAAACTTTCAGTTTATAGTAACAAATGTTTCTGTTCTGTAGGACTTGCTGGTGGTGAAAAGCCCTCTGCCATTAGACGTCACCATGACCTGGGTCAGATGTCCCCACGAGCCAGAGCTGCCTTTTCTGTGTACCGTGGAGATGACGCGTCTGCCTCTAACCACTCTCAAGCTAGGCCAGTAGAAGGTTACAGTCGACCAAGAAGTGTTTTTAGTTCTGTGCCTCGCTCCCATCACCAGGAAGAGATCTATGGTGATGTACCTGAGAAATCAGCTGTGCTCCAATCCAAAGAGGGGATGTGGGACTTTCCTCAACTTCCTAAAGCCACATTTGAGACTTTAAAACCTTTGGATTGGGTACCCAAGAAGCAAATGCCTCTACCCAAAAAGGATGTTAAGGAAGATGGATGGACTGACTTTGGTAAGAAACCACCCCAGCAACCATTCCGCCGTTTTTATTCAGGGCAAAAGCCGGCGCAACACCTGTCCCATCCCACTTACCTGGTGGACAAACCAGGCAAGCCACTGCCCAGTTGGCCCATGCTTCCAGGACAGAAGCCACCACAGCCAACTGCTCATCCCACCTACCCAGTGAACAGACCAGAACCACCCCAGCTGCCACCTTGGCCCATGCTTCCTGGGCAGAGGCAGCCACAGCACCCTTCTCACCCAGGGCAGAAGCCAGCACAGCAGCCTTCCCAGCCCTCGTACCCTCAGCAAAATCTAGGACGTCCCACTTACCCAGTTGATAAACCTGGCAAGCAAAACCTGCTCTTGTCCAAGCTTCCAGGACTAAAACCACCACAGCAACCTTCTTACCCAAGGCAGGAGCTTTCCCGCCCCACCTACCCAGGGCAGAAGCCAGCACAGCAGCCTTCCAGGTTAACTTACCTGGTTGGCAAACCTGGCAATGAACAACCACTCATGCTTCCAGGACGGAAACCCCAACAAAAACCTTCCCATCCCAATTACCCAGCGCAGGAGTCTTCCCGACCCATTTATCCAGGTCAGAAGCCTGAACAGCAGCCATCCCATCCCACCTACCCAGGTACCAAACGGCTACCTCCTTGGCCCGTGCTTCCAGGACACAAGCAGGTACAGCATCCTTCTCGGCCGACTTATCCAGTGGACAGACGGGGCAAGCAACAGCAGCCTTCGTTAACCTACCCAGGACACCAACCGCCAAGTGTTCCTCAAAGCAAGGATAACACTTGGCTGTTTGCTGTTGACTCGGATGCCAAACCTCGTACTTCCATGATTCGCCGGTACCCTCATGGATTTCCTGACCCAAGCCTTCAACGTCCCAACATGGTTTCTCCTCGCTCACATGCTGAAGTAAAAATTGAACCAAGAAGTGGACCAGCATCACAAGACGGCCTTGTCCGCGGTTCTGCTCAAGGGCCTTATATGTGGTGGCAGCCAGGCCGTGTTAACCAACGATTACGTGGTTCTTCATCCTGAGTAAGTTTCACATTTTGACATTAAATCTTTTGAAAACCATATAATTGTGTTTGTTTGCAGGTTTCGGTATGATGGATAGTTTTGCCCTAAAATAAAGTATTAAAACTTATGAACTACAGCTGTACTTGTCTGTTTTTGGTGACCCTCAGCTTTTTCAAAACAAAAGCACTTCATTACCAAATGCTGATTTTGCTTATTAAGCAAACTAAAAATAAAATGTAATCTTCACTACTCCTTGTGTTTAGTTGCTTTGTTGCGAAAGCTTAATATTAGCATTTGATGTTAACTATAAGCAATAAAGTAGCAGCTATGTTTTCAGCTTAGTAATATTTTTACTATACTGTTAACTTTAAAGCTACTGACTATTCCACATTTATGAAACAAACTTGTCACAATATCTGTCAATTTTTGCTTTTTAAAGAAAAAATTAACAATTTCTGAAAGTTAGATTCAGGAACTTAAATCTAAAAAAAAAAAACACTGAATAAAGTTCCCTCTTAACTACAACATTTTGCTCAATTCTAAAGAATCACCTTTTCTAAATGGATTTTCTATTGCCTTCTGAATAGATTCTCCCACATAATGTGGGATTAAAATTTAATTTTTTTTTAAATCATTTCTGTTTTTTGCTCATGAAAGCTCAAACACACAGAGCTTGCAAATCCATGAAGAGTGTTGGTGTCAGTGCCTGATCCTTATAACTCCAATTTTTACCGACTTCATTTGTGTTGTGAAATCTGAATTTTGTGGGCTGTTGTCATTCTGTGTTGTAAGCCCTCAAACGTACCCCTGGAGTGCCATCACATACCCCCATTTGAGAAACATTGTTTTAGATATTACTGCACTTTAGGGTAATGTCACACACGTTAAAACCAACAGGGTGACAAAGCAAGTTCTATCCCCCCCCCCCCCCCACACACACACACAAAAAAACTAGTATTTAGTTAAATGAGTGACTTTAATACTGTGTGATTTACTTTATGTTGTAGGAGTTAATTTTCTTAACTCCTCCTAGGCTATTAATGCAGCGCTAATGACATGTACTTTTTTTTTTTTTTTAAAGCCTCAAGGGTTAAAAACAAAAATTTTTCCGTATCTATCGTAGAAGTTTGATGCTTAAATTTTATGAAAAGCTCATCTGAAATTGAGTTTTTTATTTTAACAGACCAAAGCTGTACGACCTACCAGTAAAAAGATCAGTAGGGGTCAAAGTTCACCAAACTTTATTCCTTGTAACTTGGCCACAAATTGAGACCCAGTGCTCAGACTGGTACCATTGAACAACATTTACTTTCAATGTGTTTTCTGTTTTTCCTGCATTTTTACTTTAAATTTAATTAGTAAAACAAACTTGTCAACAATTCAGATACAGGTTGTCATTTTTGCACATTTTTTTTAAGTTGTATTTACAAGATGTTTAAACTGTACTTTTAATTCATGAAGTACTCAGAGTAAATTCATCAATCTTCTCTTTTCCAGTTTGTTTTTCTCGTTTATTCCCATCCCCAGCTCTGATAGCTGTTATTAAAGTGTCTCCTGGAGCTGTTTTGGTGTTAATGACTAACAGCCGTGCTCAGTGTGTTACATGATGCTTCTCCCTGTCATTAGTCACTCTGTCTCTTTCCTTAAACACAGCTCCAGCATCTGGTGTTAGAACATCTCCATTGAAATTACAGTGTGTCTCTACCAGCTGCTCTTCATCACTTTAATAAACTAAACGTTTTGTCCTCAGGATGAATCTGAAGGTTTATTTACACCTTATTAATTATATTAAAGCTAATTAATGAATTGTGTTTTTCTTCATGTAGAACTCTAAAAACCACTTTTAAAACCATAATCACTGATTGTTTTATTGCAAAAAAAGATTGATAAACAAAGCAGGATATTATCACCACACACATTCATTATGTTAAATACATTTTTATGAAATTAAGAGATTGTTTATCATGAAATAACAGATAATGTTGAAAGCAAAAATAAACACTATTCCAGAAGGCGTTAAATACTTCACACTACAAGCAAGATTAGTAGTTAAACAAATACGTCTGTTCTAGGGTTAAATGGAGGATTTCTGTTGATAAAGAAATAAAATTGAGTGACTATTTCAATTCTAAAAAAAAGTCATATTTTAGTTTTATGAAGCAGTAGAAATATTTGTTTAAATGTATTTAAAATCAGGTACATTTTGCTTTACTTTATTTTACTTTTGCATTATTTGAAAAAAGCAACTAAAATCTAATGAAATGCTTGCATGTCATGTATTTATTATTGGAAACGGTAATTTAGTTGAATTTTATGTTGGGAATGTCAGCATTTTTGCTTCTGCCTGTTTCAGTCTTTTATATATTTTTAAATTGTGATTTTTGTTTGAATAATTTTATTTATTTTTACTAGACAAACGAAAATAAACTGGAACACATGTGAACTGACTGGTTTGTATTCAATCAAAACTTTTACTTATTTAACTTAAATAATTGTATTATAATTTATTTTAATCAAATAAACTGAGTAATAATTGTGTAGACATTGTTAATTATCAGATGATTTAGTTATGTCTTTTTTTCTATTAATGAGTTACTTGAAAATCAAAATTCCTTTTAGGAAACTTAGTCACTAGATGGCGTCATGGAGTTAAATAAAGGTCAAATAAGTGAGTAAACTCATTAAAAACGGTTTCAGTGTTTTATTCCCACGGGTTACACGTCAGGTAGGTTTGTGTCGTATTTAAAAGTTCATTGTTTGATTTGTAATTAAAGGTTCTTTGAGTGAAATCAGATTGATTTAATCTAAACTCTTTAAAACGTTTAATTCTATTTTATTTACTAAAATATGTTGATTTTAATTATCTTAGTTGTTAATGTGTTAGAATTTTCTTTTAATATTTCTATATTTATATATTTCAACATGTAATACATAAGAAATGCCCAAATTAATAGAATAAAAAGCAAAAAAAAAGTTGATTTCTGTTTAGTTTTTTGGGGTAAAACATGTTTTTGTTTAAAATGTTTTTACTGACCTGATACTTTATTGCAAAGGTTCCAAACCATTTTCTCTAAAAAGTAGTTTTTAAATTATATTTGTTTTACTGTTACAAATACAAGTGTCATTATGAATATAATTATTTAAGCTCTTTGAGCTTTTCCTGCACTCCTGTGATATTGTCACTATTTGTATATTTGCATTATTTTGCATATATTCTACTTGTATTACTGGTGTTTTTCTATTTTTAATTATATACATTATGATATACAGGTGATGGTTTTCCTTCTTGGCATTTCTGCCCCTCGCACCGCCTCCAGCTGCTGGTACCACCGTTCACGGACTCTTCACCCCCTTGCCAGTACTTCTCCCAGTGGGGGGGCAGTGGCTTACTGGAGACATCTCCCCGCCACCCCATGCAGCTGCCCTCATTGGGGTGTTGCACCCCAACTCCGATGATTCCTTCAAAGCCACAACCAATAACTCGCCTTCTCCGCCTCCTCCACCAGCTCCTTTATTGCTTTTTTCAGGCTTGTCCCCGACATTCCTGCGTGTCAGAGAAGATGGATGGCTGACTTCCCCACAAAACCCCTGCATCCAACTTCCATGGGGTGGATGGTTGTAGTCTGAACTTGCAGCAGAGTGCAGAGAGGGAGGTTGGAGTACTTGAGCTGCTTGAATTCATTGACTGATGGTATTCCCACCTCCCATGGTACAGTGAGTTCAATGATGAAAACCCTTTTGACGGCCGCAGACCACATCACAATGTGGGTTCTTAAAGAGGTGTGTGTGATCATGGTTGGGAAGACAAGCTGCGTGTCCAGGTCGGCACGCATTTCCCATTCCTGCCCAGGAGTGAGTAAAGATGTCAATCTAACTGCCAGGGCTGTTGCTTTTTGTCCCGCCTCTCCTGGTATGACAAACCTGATGTCTGCATGTTGTGAGTCTGGGGAGTTGTTTGCATCAACTCTACATCTCTCCAACTGCTCTGCCAGCTTCTTCAGCACCTGATTGTGCTGCCATCTAAGGCAGCATTGGTTCAGCGCAGCGCTGCATCCCGCCAGTATGTGCTGGAGCCCTGCGCTGACCTTGTTGCACAGGGGACATTTCTCCTTGTGTCCAAAACATTGTGAGAGGTTTTGGGGACAAGGAAGCTTGTCATATGCTGCCCTGACAAGAAAGCTGAGCAGTGACTGTGGGGTCCGCCAGATGTCTGCCCAGGTCAGGACCCTGTCGATAGTGTCTTCCCAGCGAGTCCATGCTCCTTGTTTCCCTTGGGATACCACCTTGATGAGGTACCGGTCCTGCTCCACTTGCAAGACCTCTTCACCCATCGTTGTCTTTTTCTGCTCTCTTGTGGCTTTGGACCAAAACTCCACTGGCTCCCCATAGCCCAGTCCTGCTCAGTTATGTTGTACTCACCCCAGGACTTCTCTATGTTCAAGTCTACTGATGGATTTGTTCACCTCTTCTGTGTGTCCATTTTCGCCCAGTGCGGACCTGCACCTCTCACTACCTCGTTCATGGACCCCCTCAGCTCAAATACACGTCGGGTCTTTTCCTGTTTATATCCAAAACGTATGGACTTCATAGGGAGCTGCAGGACTTTATTGCCAAAAAGACCTGTGTCTGAGAAGCATCGGGGAAGGCCAAACCACTTCCTGATGTAAGAGTTGGCAATGCTATCCATTTTGCTGGCTGAAGAAGAAGGTATCTCACTCACTTTTCACTTGTTGAAAGAGAGTGAACTGATAGCACCACACTTTCAGTTTACCAGGAAACTGGCTGCTGTCAATCTTTGTAAGCCCACCTCTCAGTTGCCTCTGGGACAACATTTACACTTGCCAATCGGAGAGGTCGGCTATACACTCCCTGCCAAGGCTTCGGATAGGTTGTTGTTTTAACAGCGGTATCTTCTCCCCTCCAACTGTTAAATCAGTCCTGACATTCCTCAACCCTCTTCTAATAGACAAGCTTCTGGACTTTGTAGGCTTGAACTTCATTCTTGCCCACATTATCAGCTCGTTAAGGGGCTTGAGGAGGTGTCGTGCATGGGGCGGTCTGTAGGATGGTTGTCACGTCATCCATGTACCCTCTCAGGGCGCGCAGTCTTCCTCCTGATGGTGACCTAATCCCTCTGGTGACTTGTCTTGCCCCGATCAGGATGACTTTGAATGCCACTGGGGAGATTGAGCAGCCCATATCTATACCAACTTCCAACTGCTGCCAACCTGTCATCATTCCATCACAAGGGAAGCACACGTTGAAATTGCTGAAATACTCTGCGATGATGGAGGTGACGTAAGCTGGAATATGGAAGAATTCCAGTGAGAACTCGACCAGCTTGTGCGGTACTGAATCGTACACATTTGCCAGATCTAGCCACACTACATGCAGATCACGCTTCTCCCTTTTGGCACGTTGTATCTGCTCCCAGATCATGGCTGAATACTCAATGCATCCTGGGAGCTCCGCCTTTTGACAACTTGTGTCGATGTAGTTCTTGCTGCTCAAAAATCTGGCCGTTCTTCTTGCGAGGACTGAGAAGAAAACCTTCCCCTCCACGTTCAACAAGGCAATGCTTCTGAACTGGTCAATTGGTGGAATTCTGCTCCTTGGGAATGAAGGTTCCATATGCCTCCTGCCACTCCGCTGGTATGCATTTCTTTTTCCACACAACCCTCATTAACTTCCACAAGATCTTGGTCACCTGTGGACAGTTCTTGTACAACTTATAGTGGAGCCGATGCTGATCTGGCCTTTCTGAGCACATCTCTGAGCTCCCTTAACTGTGGTGGGAGGTGTCAAACAGGGTCCTTGGGGGGTTTGGACGTTATTATTTTACTCTTTTCTTCAAGGTTTTAACGGGAACTTGACGTTTGTTCATACACATAATGATCAAAAATATTGAATTATGTATTTTTTTCAACCCTGTGCAAAATAAAGAAAAACATTTAAAAGATTAAAAATGTAAAAATATAAATTTATTAATATTACACATTTCAGAGTAGAGTAACTTTATTGATCCAGTATTTACTGTCATTACATTTGAGATAAAGTGAAGGAGAAAAAAAAAAAACAGAAGGCAACACAAAATACCCAGAAGACACTGGGAAAATAGTGCAATGGAGATAAAATACGTCTACAATAATAAAGGCTATATAAAAAGAAAAATTATATAAAAATGTATTATATATATAATATAAAGAATATATATACTGTGTTCTTATATAAGGATATATATATATATATATATATATATATTTTTTTTTTTTTTTTTTTTTTTTTTTGAGGTGGGGGCAAGGAGAGATATACATATTTCTATACGTACATATTTTCAGGTTACCCCACATGGGGTCACGACCCCAGGGTTGAAAACCCCTGATTTATTGTAAGAAGGGACCAATTAAAAAAAAAAAAAAAAAACATATTTAACTAAATATTGATCCAAACGTGGAAAAATGTTGAGATTCGTGAGTTATTGAGTAAAAAGATGGTGTTTAAACACAAAATAATCACCGTAAGCATCAGATGAAATAATCAAATGTTTCCTGAGGATTTATTTAAAGCCGTTTTTTAATTAAGAAGAATGAAAATCCTTTGAGGGCGGAGTCGCCTTTTACGCCCCGCCCCCTCCGGTGCTGCTACTCGGTGTGAGTACCGGAGGAGTCCACCGGTGACGTACAGTCCTCCACCCGCCATGCCGCGGACACAGCATCCACCCTCCGGGGGCGCGCACTGACCACTGGAAGCCCCGCAGCGCGTCCCCGCGGCACCGCCCGGTTCTCCCGGTAAATGAACCGGAGTCTATCCCGGTTCTCCTGGTTCCTCTGGTTCCTCTGGTTGATGGTCTGCAGCACAGGCCGCAGATGGAGACGGTGATGGAGAGAGAGAGCAGCAGCGCCCTGGGGGGGCTGTTCCAGACCACCATTGGAGACATGAAGGTAACACACACACACACACACACACACACACACACACACACACACACACACACACACACACACACTGGATTGGAGGGGCGTGTCCTGCAGCTGTTGCACAAAAACCAGAGGAAAAAAGACGCAATCACTGCTGTGCGCGACAAAAATAATGCTGATGATCAGGAGGAGGAGGGTGTGAGGATGAAGGTGCAGCTTTCTGTGGAAAACGATAAGAGATCAGATTAGATCAGATCCGATCAGAGGGAGCCTCAGAATGGAGCTGTGACCAGGGGCACGTGTAGGAAATCTTGGTTCGGGGGCCACTGCAGAATCACAGGCTGATTAAGGTGGTCCAGTAATAAAACAACCAGTTTACCTTAAATGATTTATTGATTTGCATCGTGTACATTTCCTTTATATGTTCAAACAACAAAACATGTGATACATCAGAAATATGATATACAGTAAAATAGTATGTGTGAGTGGATCTAATGCTGCTGCTCATTGTAACATTAACTAAAAGAAAAAACATAAAACCTTATACATGTTTATAGTTAAATTATGTAAATCTACTGCCATGAAACTGTGATTAGGAAAGTGTAAAAAAGGAAAGAGTTCTAATCTGATTTGAAAATATTAGTTGCATCAGTAAAATAATATTACAATCACAGTCACACAGAATATTACATTCTTTAGACTCATTTTGGTTCAGACTGACATTAAATCAGAAACGTTTCATTGGCCAAGTACAGTATAAACAATATGAGGAACATGACTTAGTGGATGGTACGAAAACACAAAACAAACCCTATTTGTTCCCATGGAAACCAGTACAGGACAAACTGTGATTAGTGATGATGAAGGCGTGAATACCAAACATTATATATTGTTTAAAGCTGCAGTACTCAAATTATTTTCTTTAATTAAAACAAACATTGTTATTAGCATCATATAGTATATCGTGAAAGTAATGATATCTGAAAGAATCGTACGTCTCTGTGCTGTCTGTGCCTTATAATTAATTATTGTATTTAATAAAACCCCTCCAGCTCCAATCAGTGGATTTAGAGAAAGGAGGGGTGAGCAGAGCCCACCAAGGAGCCTCCTCATTGGCTGTCGCGATATATAGTGAAGCGTGTGCACAGTGCAGACTTGTTTTCAGTAAAGCATGGCTGCCAAACACCCACCAGCAAAGATTACTGTACCTGTGCTGCTGTTACTGTATTTACTGTACTGCTAAAAAACCCAAAAAGAGAAAATCAGAGGAAGAAAAGAAAGATGTTTGGATTCTTCAGACTGTCAGCGTTCAGCGCAACTTCATGCACTCAGAGGAGGAGACTGGGAGGGATTATCAGAGTGGGGGGGCGGGATTTACCCAAATTCACCCATGCCCGTCTGTCATGGTTCAACACTGAGCTCGTGTAACTTTTATCACTGTTTCAACAAAAAATGTATTTACAAGCTACACTTGAATTAGTCTTTAGTGAATCTGGACCCCTTGGCCCCGCCCATGGCGGTGACCCAATGGATCAATAAATAAAACATCCACTCATATTTATTAATTAATCATCTGTTCCAAAGCTTTTCATCCACAATTTAACTGTATTTATTATCAACAGACGTAATATGTTGTACTCAAGTAGAATTTTACTATTGATTGAACTTAAACTAAGAATATTCTCACAAATTTAAATTTAAAGCCTATTTTTACCATTTTTTTACAACTTCACCAAACTCACCATATTTTAACCTATTTTTCTTGCCATGTTTTTGCTCCTTTTAATGTATTTTTTCTACATTTCTCACATTTCTGACACTTCTACATCACATTTCCAGACATGTTCAGCACTTATCAACCATTTCTACCACTTTTACACCTAATGTCACATATGTTGATCCATTATTGTCACTTTTAACCTTTTTTCACCAGATTTCATGATTATTTTTTACCAGTTTAACCACATTCACCATTTTTCATACTCATTATTTACCAGTTTAAACTAATTGTTCCAATATTGACACTTTAAACTCTTTTCATCAATTTTTCTGTCTGTTTTCGTCCACTTTAATTTGCAACTGCATGCGTGTAAAATAACTGCCTCCATCAGTGCACTGGTGTTATGGACGAACTGGTCTGTGTGATGTCATCAAACAAACGGTGACAAACAGGCCCCTGGTGCTGATGCTGCTGCTGCCTCCAGCTGTTGCCACGGTGACTGATGGATGCTGCGACCCTGTGTGTGTGTGAGATCCTCTGCAGCTGCTGCTGCGTTACCGTAGTAACGGTAACTAGGCAATGACGCTGAGCATCTCTGACAGGAAATGGAGGGACACGCCCACTGACCACACACAGGCACAGTTTGTGGTTATTATTGAAACACATTGTTTTTTATTGTAGTTTTGTGTTTTTTTTTCATCTTTTGTGTTTTTTTTTTTCTTAACATTTTGTTTTATCTAGTTTGTGGATTCTTGAGTTATTTTATTTATCATGTCAGGATATAAATCATTTTTTGAAGTTAGTTCACTGAAAAGTCCCCTCCAAAATAAAAGCATTGAATCATTTTCAAGCCTTTTGACTCTCAAGCTTTTCTGTCGACTAGGTTTAGATTGTTTTGTGAATTGTTTGTATTTCTTAAAAATCTATTTCTTTATCGAGTTTTTTATATTTATAATTATGTATTTTTATATTTTTATTGAATTAATTGTTCACTGAATGTTATTTGTGTCTCTACAGGGCAGTTATCCAGTGTGGGACGACTTCATCAGCAAAGCCAGCAAACTACAGTCACAGCTCAGGTAATATAGGTTAGCATTAGCATTAGCATGACTACAGTCACAGCTCAGGTAACATAGGTTAGCATTAGCATTAACATGACTACAGTCACAGCTCAGGTAACATAGGTTAGCATTAGCATGACTACAGTCACAGCTCAGGTAACATAGGTTAGCATTAGCATGACTACAGTCACAGCTCAGGTAACATAGGTTTGCATTAGCATATGACTACAGTCACAGCTCAGGTAACATAGGTTAGCATTAGCATACGACTACAGTCACAGCTCAGGTAACATAGGTTAGCATTAGCAATAACTTATTACTACATTGACAGCTCAGATAATATAGGTTAGCATTAGCATTAGCATGACTACAGTGACAGCTCAGGTAACATAGGTTAGCATTAGCATATGACTACAGTCACAGCTCAGGTAACATAGGTTAGCATTAGCATACGACTACAGTCACAGCTCAGGTAACATAGGTTAGCATTAGCAATAACTTATTACTACATTGACAGCTCAGTTAACATAGGTTAGCATTAGCAGATGACTACAGTCACAGCTCAGGTAACATAGGTTAGCATTAGCATATGACTACATTCACAGCTCAGTTAACATAGCTTAGCATTAGCATATGACTACATTGACAGCTCAGTTAACATAGCTTAGCATTAGCATATGACTACAATCACAGCTCAGGTAACATAGGTTAGCATTAGCATATGACTACAATCACAGCTCAGTTAACATAGGTTAGCATTAGCATATGAATACAATCACAGCTCAGGTAACATAGGTTAGCATTAGCATGACTACAGTCACAGCTCAGGTAACGTAGGTTAGCATTAGCATTAGCATGACTACAGTCACAGCTCAGGTAACATAGGTTAGCATTAGCATATGACTACAGTCACAGCTCAGGTAACATAGGTTAGCATTAGCATACGACTACAGTCACAGCTCAGGTAACATAGGTTAGCATTAGCAATAACTTATTACTACATTGACAGCTCAGATAACATAGGTTAGCATTAGCATTAGCATGACTACAGTGACAGCTCAGGTAACATAGGTTAGCATTAGCATATGACTACAGTCACAGCTCAGGTAACATAGGTTAGCATTAGCATACGACTACAGTCACAGCTCAGGTAACATAGGTTAGCATTAGCATATGACTACAATCACAGCTCAGTTAACATAGGTTAGCATTAGCATATGAATACAATCACAGCTCAGGTAACATAGGTTAGCATTAGCATATAACTACAATCACAGCTCAGGTAACATAGCTTAGCATTAGCAATAACATATTACTACATTGACAGCTCAGGTAACATAGGTTAGCATTAGCATATAGTACAGTCACAGCTCAGGTAACGATCAGTTAGCATTAGCGTAGGACAGTGATGTACAAAAAGGATAAATGAAGGAACTTTAACGCGGCCAACAGTGATTGATAAGTTGTCATTAACGTGTCCGACAACATTTTTGATCGTAACACTGATTTAAAGATGTGAAATGATTTTTGATGTTGTCTGCTGTGTTTCCAGGGCGACCGTTGTCACGGTAGCAGCGTTCCTTGATGCCTTTCAGAGGGTGGCAGACCTCGCAACCAACAGCCGAGGAAAGACTGAGCTTTAAACTAGTCAATGCTCAATGGCATTGATTAAGAATCACTTTGTTTTGTGCTTTTGTTCTGATTTTGTAACATTGTTGTTGTTTTAATGTTATTTTGTTGCTGTTTTGTGGTTATTTCATTGTTTTGTGTCTTTTTGTCTTTTTTTGTATGTCATTCATTTGTGTTATTGCAACACATTGTGTACCTCATTTAATTCAGTATTTTTCTATGTTTTTGAGTTGCCAGTTGCAGTTTTGTGTGTTTTAGTTTCTAGCTTTTATTGTGGCTTTGTGGGTTTTTGGTGTTGTCTGTGTATTTTATTGTGAAGGGGATTTATTTCAGCAGCAGATTAGATTTCTGTTGGAAACAGGAAACAGTTTAGTTCTTTTTTTCCAAACAATAATTTTATTATTTTATAATGTTGGTCATATTGTGTTGTTTTGTGTTTTGACATAATTAGTTAGTGTGTATTTCTACAGTTAGTGTGTATTTCTACACTTAGTGTGTATTTCTACAGTTAGTGTGTATTTCTACAGGGTTAGTGTGTATTTCTACAGGGTTAGTGTGTATTTCTACAGAGTTAGTGTGTATTTCTACAGGGTTAGTGTGTATTTCTACAGGGTTAGTGTGTATTTCTACAGTTAGTGTGTATTTCTACAGGGTTAGTGTGTATTTCTGCAGAGTTAGTGTGTATTTCTACAGGGTTAGTGTGTATTTCTACAGGGTTAGTGTGTATTTCTACAGAGTTAGTGTGTATTTCTACAGGGTTAGTGTGTATTTCTACAGGGTTAGTGTGTATTTCTACAGTTAGTGTGTATTTCTACAGGGTTAGTGTGTATTTCTACAGGGTTAGTGTGTATTTCTACAGGGTTAGTGTGTATTTCTACAGTTAGTGTGTATTTCTGCAGAGTTAGTGTGTATTTCTACAGGGTTAGTGTGTATTTCTACAGAGTTAGTGTGTATTTCTACAGGGTTAGTGTGTATTTCTACAGGGTTAGTGTGTATTTCTACAGTTAGTGTGTATTTCTACAGGGTTAGTGTGTATTTCTACAGGGTTAGTGTGTATTTCTGCAGAGTTAGTGTGTATTTCTACAGGGTTAGTGTGTATTTCTACAGGGTTAGTGTGTATTTCTACAGAGTTAGTGTGTATTTCTACAGGGTTAGTGTGTATTTCTACAGGGTTAGTGTGTATTTCTACAGTTAGTGTGTATTTCTGCAGAGTTAGTGTGTATTTCTACAGGGTTAGTGTGTATTTCTACAGAGTTAGTGTGTATTTCTACAGGGTTAGTGTGTATTTCTACAGGGTTAGTGTGTATTTCTACAGTTAGTGTGTATTTCTACAGGGTTAGTGTGTATTTCTACAGTTAGTGTGTATTTCTACAGGGTTGGTGTGTATTTCTACAGTTAGTGTGTATTTCTACAGGGTTGGTGTGTATTTCTACAGTTAGTGTGTATTTTTACAGTTAGTGTGTATTTCTACAGGGTTGGTGTGTATTTCTACAGTTAGTGTGTATTTCTACATGGTTGGTGTGTATTTCTACAGTTAGTGTGTATTTCTGCAGAGTTAGTGTGTATTTCTACAGGGTTAGTGTGTATTTCTACAGAGTTAGTGTGTATTTCTACAGGGTTAGTGTGTATTTCTACAGGGTTAGTGTGTATTTCTACAGTTAGTGTGTATTTCTACAGGGTTAGTGTGTATTTCTACAGTTAGTGTGTATTTCTACAGGGTTGGTGTGTATTTCTACAGTTAGTGTGTATTTCTACAGGGTTGGTGTGTATTTCTACAGTTAGTGTGTATTTTTACAGTTAGTGTGTATTTCTACAGGGTTGGTGTGTATTTCTACAGTTAGTGTGTATTTCTACATGGTTGGTGTGTATTTCTACAGTTAGTGTGTATTTCTGCAGAGTTAGTGTGTATTTCTACAGGGTTAGTGTGTATTTCTACAGAGTTAGTGTGTATTTCTGCAGAGTTAGTGTGTATTTCTGCAGAGTTAGTGTGTATTTCTACAGAGTTAGTGTGTATTTCTACAGTTAGTGTGTATTTCTACAGGGTTAGTGTGTATTTCTAGAGTTAGTGTGTATTTCTACAGGGTTAGTGTGTATTTAATTCATTAAAAAGAGGTGAAAGAACTATTTTTATCAGTGAGAGCTGATGTGTGTCCGACACAGAAGCTGTGAATTATTGATCAGTTGATCGACCTTTAGTGAATCCTCCGTCACCAACATGTGCAGAGACGGCAACTTTTATCACAGCAGGGCAACGGCAACGCTTAGTGTGAAGTGTCCTCAAGAACGGAGCTTTTATTCAAGTTATTTTGTTTTTTTTGTGTAATTTATTGTCATTTTGGATCATTTTGTTGTCGTTCTATATATTGTTTTTCATTTTGTGTATTTTTGTTGGTGTTTGCGTTTCATTTCAAATCATTTTTATGTAATTATTTTCTCCTTTCTTGTAATTTTTGTTTGTATTGTTTGTTTTTATTTTTGTTGGTGTTTTGCGTAATCTATTGTCATTTTGTGTGTATTGTTGTTTTGTGTGTTTTTAAGTCATTTAGTGTATTTTTGTTTGTTTTTTGCATAATTTAATGGAATTTTGTGTAATTATTTTCTCATTTTGTGTAATTTTGTTTTCATTATGTGTATTTCTGTTGTTTTGTACATTATCACTCATTTTGTGTGTGTTTGTTGTCATTTATTGTTTATTAATTTTCTAATTTCCACTGTTTTAGAAAGAAAAGAAAATATCATAATAATAAAGTATATGTATAATACATAATCTGAATGTATATAATAATATGTTTTAGGAGGAACCAGAGATATCGGTTCATCTCTGACCAGGATGTGTTTGAGGCATCGCAGCATCGAGGCCAAGCTACGACAGTTCTCCATGTAAGTGTGTGTGTGTGTGTGTGTGTGTGTGTGTGTCTGTCTGACCCCTCGTCTCCATGGTAACCTTGTCTCCAGGGTGTTTCTGGACTGTCTGATCAACCCACTGCAGGAGCAGATGGAGGAGTGGAAGAGAGCGGTCAACGTGTTGGACAAGGAGCACGCTAAGGGTTAAACACATACGCACACATACACACACAAATACACACACTTTCACTGCACAACTTATTCACTCATAGATTGTTGTCGTTGAACGTGTTTTGTCTCATTTTGTGTATTTCTTTTGTGTTTTTGTTTTTGTGTTCTCATTCTGTCTGTTGTATGTTTGTACAATTTTATGTTATGTGTGCTTTTGTTGTAATGTATTTTTCTTTTTTCTTCCTGTTTTTGTAATTATTTAGTCATTTTTTTGTTGTTTGTGTGTTTTTCTTGTCGTTTTGTCGTGTGTTTGTGTTTTATTTTGGTCTATTTCTCAGTTTTTTGCGTGATTTTGCACTTACTTTGTCTATTTTTTCATGATGTTTGTGTTATCATTTTGTCTATTTATTTGTTGTTTTTAAACTTATTTTGTCTATTTTTATGTTGTTTGTGTGTATTTTGTACACACACACACGTGTTGTGGAACATATTTGTTGAAGTGCGTTTGTTTTTTTGTGGTCAGAGTATAAAAAAGCTCGTCATGAGATAAAGAAGAGGTCGTCAGATACGCTGAAGCTGCAGAAGAAGGCTAAGAAAGGTTAGCGTCTGCTAGCATGTTTCTGCTCCTGTTGATGACAAACGTTAACGTTGTTTTCCTCTCTTTGTTCTCACCACGATCGTCTCCAGCCGATGTTTTTGGTAAGTTTCGGTTCCTCCTGGAGACGCGTTGATCTGTCACTGAGTCACTAAACACCTTCTTCTTCTTCTGTGGTGGTTTTAGGGCGGGGCGACCTACAGCCTCAGCTGGACGTGGCTCTGCAGGACGTGAGCGATAAAGTTGTGATGCTGGAGGAGATGGAGAAACAGGCTCTGAGGAAAGCTTTAGTGGAGGAGAGGAGTCGCTTCTGCTGCTTCGTTTCTCTGCTCAGGCCTGTAGTGGTCAGTAGATGTCAGTAGATGTTTGTGGGTGTGTCTGTAGATGTGTGTCTCACACTCACACACATGTTGTGTGTGTAGATATCTCACTTTTTTTCCTCCTTGCTCTCAGAGGAGCCTTGCCCTCCTTGTTTTTCCTGCTTGTTGCTCTTTGTCTTGGTTTTGTCTGGTCTTTAATCTAACAGGAGCCTCTATCTGCATCCTGATCCTAAATCTAAATCATGGAATTCACCTGCTGGCCAGGGGTGGTGAACTCCAGTCCTCAAAGGCTGGATTCCTGAGACTTTAGATGTGTCCCTGCTCCACCTCACCTTATTGGATATGAATGACCAGGAATAATAGGGCTGGTAGTCAATGTTGTGACTTATCTTCATTTTGGCCTGAGATGAACAGCCTGTTGTCTAGGTCTGTTTTTTCTCCACACTCTTCCATGGATGGTATGTTGATTCCACGCTCTGAACTTTCCTTCACTTTCCCATGAACACCTGGGATCTTCGTCTTGATTAACGAACTCTCGAGGTCATTTCTACGGCAACGCCGTCCCACGTCATCGGCATTGGAGACAAACTGAGCGAGACTGCAGCAGAGTCTCAGAAAACAGGCACACGCTCACATGATCACTCCCACACTTTCAGCAGCAGGAGGCGAGGCCGTAAGGGCGGCTATGCGCCACCCTGTGACTGACCTGTGAACTACAGATCCTAAAGACCCCTCCCCCTGGTGCTAACGTGCTGTTGTGTTAAATTGAATGTACGCTGAGGAGGTTTTTTTCTAGTTTTATACTGTCCTCCTCAATAGGGAACCAGTTTAAACCCTGCCTTTTCTCCTCCTGTTGTTCTGCCACTTTTCATCTAAAACACAGGGCGCCGCCCTTGTGGCGACCCACAGTTCTCCCGCTCCTGAATGAAATTTTATGACTCTGTAACATGTCCAATGGCAAATAAAGATTCTGACTCCCACCCATGTTGTGCGTCCCCAGGAGGAGGAGATGTCTATGCTGGGTGAGATCACACACCTTCAGACTCTCACTGACGACCTGAGGATTCTGACCATGGACCCACACAAGCTGCCAGCCTCTAGTGAACAGGTTGATTCCCACGGTTTATCATCACTGGACTAACTTAACCAATCACCTAACTAGCTGTGTGTGTGTGTGTGTGTGTGTGTGTGTGTGTGTGTGTGTGTGTGTGTGTGTGTGTGTGTGTGTGTGTGTGTGTGTGTGTGTGTGTGTGTGTGTGTGTGTTTCAGGTGATCGTAGATCTCAAAAGCTCTGAGTGTTGTTGGTCATTTCAAACTCCTCCTTCATCACCAAACTCCAGCGTGTGCAGGTAGTGATGATGATGATGATGATGTCACAGCGTGTAAACAGAGGCCGTGAGCATGTTCTTCCTCCTCTTCCTCAGCAGTCTGAACAGCGTGACCAGCAGTGACTCTCGCTCTAGCGGCTCTCTCTCTCTCTCCCACTCTCCTTCCTCTCACTTCCGTTTCCGCTGCTCTTCCTCCTCCTCTTCCTCGGCTCTTCCTCCTCAGACCAACACTCGTCTGTCGTCCGTCTCGTCCCACGATTCGGGTTTCATCTCCCACGACGCGTTCACCTCCAAACCCTCGCCGACCGCCACCATCCACGACCGACTGATGGTGAGCTGCGTTCAACGCACAACGTTATCCATTCAACGCACAACTTTATCCGTTTAACGCACAACTTTATCCATTCAACGCACAACTTTATCTGTTTAACGCACAACTTTATTTGTTTAATGCATAACTTTATTCATTCAACTAGAGATTGACCAATATAGGTTTTTAGCGCCGATGCCGATACCAATTTTTTTTCCATCAGCTTTAGCCGATGACTGATACGGACTGCCGATTTTCTTGAGACGACATTCGGAGCCAATACTACTTTTGCTCGCTCAATTTACATCATAAAAATTACACAATGATAACAAATGGTACGAGTCTCAATTTTTAAAAAAGGAACATTTATTGAAATTAACAAAAATGACAAGTAAAAAATGTTTAACAAATATTAAAAACAGGTGATGTAGAACTAGTAAAAATAGATATGTAAACATAATACATTCTGAAAATATATATTTAAGCATAAATAAAATGACACACACTATTGACCACAGTAACAAAAATACACTATGATCAGATCTAACTTTTGAGTCTTTTCCACACACAGGGAGATTCATAGACATTATTAGTGATTTAGGAAAAGAGAAATGTAAATAATCACCAAATAACATAAAAACTTTAAAGTGTCACTTGTGATATTGAATGTATAACTGAGTTTAGACTCCTGCTGATCAGTGTTACCACAACAGAGGGCGGTCATTTACACGCCCCTCACTGAAAGCTTATACAGTAGTCCCTCGCTATATCGCGGTTCCACTTTTTTACAGTGCAATTTTAGATGCATTTTTTACAGCGTATGAACGCGCATTGTGTTCTGCGTCCTGATTGGCTAATGCTGCGTTCACCCACCAGCGACACATCCAACACGGTGAGTTTCACTGGCTGCTGAAGCAGGAAGCTGCAGGTCATAGTGGAGGAAACAGACGCTCTGCATTTCCTACCGTCAGCCTGTTCCTCTTTTTTTCATATGTCTGACTGACCTCACTGATTACCCTCTCACTGGGAACAGAGGACAGTTTGTCAAAGTTTTCATAGCTCTCCTTCAGTCAGCGCAGTGCTCTCATGTATCTCCAGACAGGTCGTTAAATACAACTGAGACGCCGACAACACCACGAAACACCGTCGGTATTACTTAATCCTATGACCAGTGTTCGTAACAGCTACCGTATGAATACATGTAGCCACAATGACGAGCAGTTTTATAGACGAGGCATTCGACATTCCCGTTTACCATTTGGACCCAAAAACTTTCTTAGCGTATAGTTTCAAATAAAACACATGTAGAACATGTATTTGGTGTTCATGTTTCCACTTTTAAATTGTACGGTAATATTTCGTCTAAGTTAAACAGTTAAAGGAACGCTTTGAAAGTTTAAAACTTATCGTTGTGTTGGAGAGCTTCCTCCACCGTTCTTCTAGTGGGGGACGGGCTCTGCACTCTGCATTGCACAGCAGCCTCTCCAGCAGCAGCAGCCTGTGGAGGTCTCTCTGTATATAATGGGTTCGGCCAACGAAGCAGCCAGCATCGGCCGATGCCGATACACGTAAAAAAATTGGCCGATTAATTGGTCGATCACTACATTCAACGCACAATTTATCCGTTTAATGCGCAACTTTATTTATTCAATGCACTAATATTCAAACTAATAGTTTATCTGCTGTGGTTTGGTAGGACTGGACAAAAGCGGGTCCGTACGACCATCCTGTGCTGAGGAAAAACAAAGAGAGGAGAGAAACTACAGATCCCAGCAGCCACCTGGGCACTGCTGATGTCACAGCAGGGGTGGAGCCTCCAGGGGTCAAAGGTCACATGGTGACTTCACCAAAAGTCAGATCGGTTAGTTTTAAAGAAATCTACCGTCTAACTTTTAGGAATAGGAATATGTTATTTACTCATACATTAATAAAAAATAATGTCTGTGTGTGTGCGTGTGCATGATCCAGCAGGCGGAGCGTGACACTCACGAGGAGCTGGTCCGGGTCCTAGCTCGAGGTCTCCATCTGGACATCCATGACTCCAGCAGAGACTCCCTGCAGGGATCCAGTGGTTACAGCAGCCAGACCAACACGCCGTGTTGTTCTGAGGATGCCATTCCCTCACAGCGTACGCGCGCACACACACACACACACACACACACACACACACACACACTGAGAGTGGCTTTAGCATTGACAGCCTTCGGTTCAAAGTTCTGAACTGATTCCATGTTTCTGTTTCCAGTGTCTGACTGCGACAACTTCTCCGTCGTTGCGGATCAGGACGCGGAGCAGCAGCCATCGACGACGGACTTTAACAAGTCCTCCATCGTCCCCAGAAACAGTGACATTATCCAGTCCTACCGTCGCATGTTCTCATCAAAACGTCCCGCCTCCACGGTCGGTGCAACCCCCCACTCATCCGTTCCCGCTGCCACCCCCGGGGTCGCGACCATCCGGAGGACACCATCCTCCAAACCCAATCTGCGTCGCCCCAACCTCAGCCTCGGCCCCATTCCCATCAGGCCCCCCATGATTCCAGTCAAGACCCCCACCGTGCCAGAGCAGCCGGGGTTCCCCTACGGCGGACCTCGGACCCCGACCACGCCCTTGTCCCCGGGCGACGATCTCAAGCTGGTGTCATCCAGGTCCGCTCCGTGGGAGTTCCAGCATGAAGAGTCAGATCCTCCCACGCCTCCGCCACAGCCGGGCAGGTGGGGGTCGGAGCGGGAGATCCGTTTTCTCCCGGAGCTCCTGGAGGAGGCGGAGTATGGGCAGGTGGAGGACTATCTGGTGGCTATCCGGCGAGGAGTCAAACTGAAGAACACGACGACTAACGACCGGTCGGCCCCGATGATTCACTGAGGCTCCTCGGACTGAGAACCAGTTTGTTGGAGGGACACGGAACGGTTGAAAAACTGCAAGAAAAAGCTTTTGAATAAGTGCCATAAACTAAAGCACGTTATGATTTACTATGTTAGACAAACGAACGGCGTATTCCCAAACAAACATTCCGTTCCTTGACTGTATCAACCCCCAGGGGGGCGCAAGTGTCAGCCAATCCCACCCTACATGAACTCAACCTCAGCCTTGGCCCCATTGCTATCAAGCCCCCCACAATCCTGGTCAAGCCCACTAAAGAACAAGGGTTCCCCTACAGCAGTACTTAGTGTCCCTGGGTGGGTATGCCCCATCGCAGACCGGTGGGCGTGCGTCTGAATTAAGCTGAAGAAAGATGACGACTAACGATGGATTGTTCCCGACGTTTCACTGAGACCGCTGTTCGGACTGGGACCAGTCTGTTGGATGTACACGGAATAACACAAACACTGCTTAGAACAAGTGCCATAAACTAGAGGTAGTTAGAAGTTACTACGTTAGACGGGTTTGTTTTAGCAATCAGATGAGAAGGTGGAGATGGAGGTCAAGAAGAGGAGTCACGACCAATCGGTCCAGATGATTCACTGAGACAGATGTTTGGACTGGGATCAGTTTGTCGGAAAGACACGGAACGCTCAGAATAAGTGCCATAAACTGGAGAAAGTTTTAAGATTCTCGAACAAATCTAAGTCAAGAAGACGAATACTGAGCTATTGCTAAAGCTTTTTAATTGAAAAGAAAACGTAATGATTGGAGACGTGCTCAGAAAGAGTGCCACGAGTGCCATAAACTAGAGACAGTTCATCACGATAACTATGTCCCACGTGGGTTTTTTGGCGATCCAGCCAGGAGTCAAACACAACATGATAACTACGTAATTTCCAGATTATAAGTCACGACTTCTTTCATTTAAAACTGAGGGTGCGACTAATAACAATGTGACTTATATTGGATCCAGTAGTGCCACCTAGTGAGTAAAATGTGAAATGAATGTAAGTGTTATATAACATAATGATGTGATTGGTAGTAACCGTGGCTCCTCTGATTGTCTGTGAGAAGAAAAACAGAATAACAGAAACAAAAAACAGAATGAACTTCCTGAGACATGAAAAAAATTATTATTCATTATTTTTAGACAAAATTGAGCAGAAATTACAATCTGACACTGAATATAGCCTGACATGTAAATATCTATGACACAGACCCCCATGTTTTAGGACAATATCACTCATTTCCACCATATTTTTTACTGTAGAACAGGTGGACTAATGTTAGCTTAATGTTAGCGAGTGTAGTTAACGAACGGACGTCAAATCTGGCGTGTGTTCCTGCTTTGTACAAATATGAAATTAATGACAATAGTTAACTCTATTTACCGTATTTATTAGCATGTTTGGAATGATTTGAGGAAGTTTAACTGCCTGTAATGAGTCTGTTTAGAGAAAGACGAGGAAACAGAAATGTGTGAACTGAGAGAGAACCACAGGTTGTGGAGCGTAGCTTTTACGTCCCTGGAAAGAAAGAAACTTGTATTCTGGAAATTACAGTAATTTGGCGCTGAGTCAGCTCAGCTGGAACCAGTAATGTCATGTTTAATGGTTGTAAAGCTGCTGTAAAAAGGCTTGGAATGAGTTTGCACTTTCTAACTTACTTACTTTGTGTGTGTGTGTGCGTGTGTGTGTGTCCTTTGTGTGTTAGCTGTCTGTCAATGTGTGTGTGTGTGTGTGTTTATGATTGTGCAGGTTTTTAACTGACGTGTGTAGCCGACGCCCCTCTGAGCGAATGACGCTGAATGTTGGAGCCTGAAGAGTGTGTGTGTGTGTGTGTGTGTGTGTGTGTGTGTGTGTGTGTGTGTGTGTGTGTGTGTGTGTGTGTGTGTGTGTGTGTGTGTGTGTGTGTGTGTGTGTGTGTGTGTGTGTGTGTGTGTGTGTGTGTGTGCGTGCGCGCGCGATTTTTTCTTCATGCTGTAGATGTTTGAACTAAAGAAATAAAAGATTTCAAAGCATTTTGTGTTTTTGTGGATTTGAAACAGATTCGTTGTTTTATTTTTTTGAACACTTTTTTTTACAGTTTTTCTTGATTACTTTGATGCAGCGGTTGACTCAAACTCCACATACACATACACAGTAACACACACACACACACAGTAACACACATGGTCAAAATGACATATTTTTTTACAAAAAGCTCTAAAGCTAAAATATTTAAAATATGCAACTAAAGCACATTTTGCCTTCAAACAACACATGTTGTAAACACGTGTGTGAGCTCTATAAATAAAATTGTTATTTATTATTAGCTCTAATAATCAACCATTACAAAATAAAGTCACAAATGCTTTGATGAAAATTGTATTAATTCCATTGATTGATTGATTGATTTTCAAATTGTGGCTGAAAATGGAAATACTGTAATTATTACACAAAATACATGTAAACCAAAATAAAATATGAGAATATAAGAAGTTAATAAAATGAAATCAATGACAATACAGCATAGAAACCTATTACTGTAGAGCAGTACATATATTTATTTATTTATCTGAATAATATCCAGGAAGTTTACTATTGTTTAAAAAAACACCACATCCAGGCAGGACACATTGAAAACATATTTATTATGTTTATACATATATAAAAATAGACATTAGATTTTTACAATGCACTTATGTACCAAGATTAATTAAATAAATATCTAACAAAGTCAGAAACAATAAGTTGTCATACAGTTTGCTGTGCTGTATGGGGATGCTCCAATCGCTCTGAAAAAGGAGGTAAAATGTTTGGCTTCAGAGAGGATGTGATTAATGTTTAGCATTAATCAGCAGGAGAGATCTATAAATAATAATAATAATAATAATAATAATAAACAGGATTATAACAATAAAGACATCTGTGAGGTGATCATACTCAAACAGTTCATTTGCACTTTTTCCACAAATAACACAATTGAAAAGCTTATTGTTTGATAAAAAAAAGAGAATATATGTGTCCTATGTGTGCAGATAAAACTGTGTGAAGTAAACACTGTGTATCTGATAATAATCCCTTCATTTTTTAAGAAGAATTTAGAAATTTTTTCTCTTTTTTGAACATGAAAACAACAGCAGTGGATCTCACAATGACAAAAAATTATAATAATAGTAGTAATAAAAAATGTAAAAAAAAATGAAAATAAAAATAAAATGTAATATTTTAGAGGGGGATAATGAACTAACATGCCTTAATGCACACGTTAACGGGTTTAGATGCACTGATAATAATAATAATAATAATAATAATAATAATAATAATAATAATAATAATAATAATAATAATAATAATAATAATAATAATAATAATGTCTTACTGTTCAAAAGTGCATCACAAACCGTCTAATCCGCTCGAGCTCCATTGACTACAATAGTAAACTGATCACTTCCGGGAACTATTGAGGCTCCATGAGCCGCCATTGTTGTAAAAAAAAAGAATCGTTGAAGTGAACGGAGTTGACGCTACTCTCTATATATACGGCTCTGGTGAGCTCCTCCCTCCTTCCTGCTAAGGGGAGGGGCCATGTGGAAGCCCCTCCCACTTGTAAGTGTGCACACCTGATTGTGTTAATGACTCTAACCTGTTATTGTGGAGCTAATGCAGTGTTAGCTTAGCAGCTACATTAGGACCGAACTTTAATGAATAAAAACTGTTTTAATGTTTGATGAACATCTCATGGTAAGAATCTAACTAATTGTTCCAATAATGACACTTTGAACCATTTTTTATCACTTTCTGTTTTTTTTTTTTTTTACTCTAATTTAGAACTTTTAACCGATTTCTGTGGTTTTTAAAATCCTATTTCACCACTTTCATTACTTTTTTTCTTGCCATATTTTTGCTCCTTTAATGTATTTTTGCTAATTTACTCCCATTTTTCCATCACATTTCAGTGACTTTTCTGCACAAGTAGTTGTTTAAATAGTAGTTATATACAATGATATATATATATATATATATATATATATATATATATATATATATACACACAACTACGCACACATGTTAAAAATACCAATAATTCAATATAAATGTTTAAGATTTTAATTGAGAGAAAAAAATGGTGCTGATGTAAAACTGTAAAATAAAATGTAATACTTGGGGAAAGGTTAAAATTTTAATTTCAATGATTGTGATTCTAATTGTTCTTGCGTCGTTTTTTCCTTTTGAGGTTTTTCACCTACAGACAATAATTTTCACTATTTTTTAAGTTAATCCATTTTTTAATGAAATTTGTTAAATCAACAAAACATTTATTATTTATATATATATATATATATAAAGAAGTTTTTAAATGTATGTTTTTTTCTTTCTAGAAATAATATAATTCAGCCACTAAAATTATTTTTTCTTGCGTTATCGTATCTTTCAGTGTCTGATTCTTATAGATTTTTCCCTTTTTGTTTCTGTTTTATTGGTGGTAATTAGTGCAGCAGATTAATAAAAACAATAGTTCACTTTGGTATAAAACATGACATTTGGCACAGATATTCTCTAAGAGTCACTATTTGGGATAAAAGGCGTTAGTCACTGAAAGATTCAATATGGCGGCCATGTTTCAAGATGGCCGCCATATTGAATCTTCCGTGGACTCCAGTGGGCGCAATTCGGCCTCTAGTTAAAAACAAACCACATATTCGTACACGGGGGGAATAAAACGCGTCCATTGGTGCCAGCAGCAATTTTTTTGCACCGGGATTGAGTGTTTTGCCTCTAGTGGGCGCCAACTTGAAAAATTGCCGCCATATATAATTTCATATACTCTCTTTCCCAAAGTCATGCTTTTATACCAAAGTGGGTCTCTTAAAATATATGATGAATCCCCCAGACACAACAGGAACAGCAGCTACAGACACTTAAATTAATTCTCTGTAATTTTATTCAGTGTTTTAATCAAACCTACACACACACACTAGATGGCAGCATTGCAAAGCATTTCATTCACAACAGATTTCAACATCACCAAAAATAATTTACTAGTGTTTTTTTATTTATTTAAAAATGTTTTTCTTTTTAATATCATTCTATTTTAAATTCACAACAAAACTATGAAAAATAGTTTTTTAAAAAAATATAAAAATATTCAATTACATTGGAAAAAATATATCATTTTTGTAGTAATTTAAAAAATGAAATCATTGTCCTAATTTTGCTATTTAAAAAAATATAAAATAAATCCAACTGTTGAAATGATTGATCATTTCTTGTTTTCAGCTCAAAGTAAATGCTCGTGCTCAGAGTAATGTGTGTTTTAATGAACATAATAAATGATGCAGAGATGAAGGCACTGTTTGTTGTAAAATAATAAATAAATAGTGTTTAACAGAAACAGCTGCTGATCTCCTTTAAAGCTTTAAAATCAAAGACATTCATTAACAAATATTTAAAAATTTAACTATTTTTTAATATATATATATTAAAATAATGTTACTCTACTGACATTTAATTGACTAAAAAACACTAAAATAAAAATGTACGTTTTTAAAAAATTAACTTTTTTTTAAAATCACTTTTCTTTCATTACTTGAGAACATAAACACTGCCCTCTAGTGTTTGATATGTGATAGGGAAAAACAATCCCCTTCAAAATAAAAGCACCAAAAAAAAAAAACAAAACAAAAAAAGACCTGGGAGTGTAAAAGTACTGTATGTGTGACTTAATTATTATTATTCTTTTTTTAAATCTGTTTGGCTTCATTAAAACTCTTTAAATGAATTGTTGAAAAAAATGAATAATGTTTCTACTGTTGGTACGTAAACATTGTGAGCTCATAAATAAAAATCAAAGCGAATCTTTAAAACTTCATCAGAGGAACAAAAGCCTCCAGTGTGACGTGTCCACTGGGTGACAGCAGCAGGAACAAACCAGTGCACGTTCACCCTCAGCTCTGGTTCTGCTTCTCTGAGTCTGTGTCATCACCGAGAAAAAACAGAGGAAACATTCCCAGCAGGCAGCCGATGGACACCCCCAGGGCTTTACCCTACAGGAGGACACACATTACTCACGTTAAACCTGATGTATGGTTCTGTGTGTAATCAACGCAGTAGCGCTCTACGTAGACCCCTCACCTACAACGTGACAGTTAACCATAGCGGTCAACAGTCTGCTAGATACACTTTTATACTTTATGTGTTGTATATGTTTATATTGAAAAATAAAGCACAGGTTTTTAAACAGTTGTTTTCATGTTTGTGTCCAACAATATATACGTATATATCAGGGTTCTCTCAGGAGCTGTTGACCGTAGGGACCCCCGTTGTTGTAATTTTGCTATGGAGTGATGTCACCCCCTAAGTTCAGTTTTCAGCAGCACATGGGGGATTTTCTCTTTTTTCATTTTTCAATCGATACAGTCGTAATAATTGTTTCACTTTGACACACGAGTTGTTGTAACTCCTTTAATCTGATTCACTCAGAAACACACACACATCAGCTACAACGTCTATTTAATACAGGCCATCTGCTCAGATGATCCCATCATGTGCTACCTGTTTGGTAACCGTAATCACCCTCATTCTACATACGCACACACACGTGTACACCAGCAACGTGTTGAGGGTTAAATGACGTCAGATTAATTCTGGTCAGACGTGTTCAGGTCGTGTTCTCTTGAGTCAGGCCTTAATTTTTCAGCCTGATTAACGTTGTAATGTGTGTGTTCAAATATTACTGCAGGTCACACATTATATGGTAGAGGGGTCGTCCCTGATTGTGAGGTTGGGGGTTCTATGCCGGTCTATGTGTCAAAGTGTCCTTGGGCAAGACACTGAACCCCACGTTGCTCCTCGTGGTTGACTAGTGCCGTGTGCGTGTGCGTGTGTGTGTGTGTGTGTGTGTGTGCTGATATGTAAAGCACTTTGTGACCTCTGTATGTGAAAGGTGTTATAGAAATAAACATTACTTACTGTGTATTTATTAGTGGAGGATCTATATATAAATACAAACCTGAGTAACTCTATAATACATTCATCATCACCTTCACCAGCTCAATAAATAACAATTATCTTTATATTAAGGCTGGAACACAGATTAAAAACCCAACCTTTACTTCACTACATTTCAACCTTTCCACTCCGGTGGCGCTCGCTCACGCCCCACGTGATCCCCCCATGCTGTGAAAAGTTCCTGGTGAGAACCCTGATACACAGTAGGTCAGGAATAAAACAAATAAATTACATTTTAAAATGCTTAAAAACAAAAAGAAAACATTCAACATTGTTTTCTGTGACTGGAAGATAAACACACACACAAAACCCCCTCTGCATCACATTGACTGCATAACTCCTGACGCACCAGGCTTTACACACGTTACAAACACACACACGCTGCTCAGAGGGGGCGGAGCTCACCATGTGGGCGCTGACTCTGGTCTGCCATTGGTCGGCCTGTTTAGGCGTCAAATCAGGAACCTGCATTCCTAATTTAGTCACTAAGGCCTCAACGTAACCTGCAAGACTACACACACACACACACACACACACACACACACACACACACACACACACACACACACACACACACACACACACACAGGTATTATTATTATTGTATTAAACAATCACCTGTAGAGGTAACAATGTTCACTATTGCGCCGTCTGTAGTTACACTAATAGTCCACAGGGGGAGCACTGCACCAACACAGTAATAATCTCTCTATAAAAGTAAGTGTGTGTGTGTATGTGTATGTGTGTGTGTGTGTCATATCTGTGGTGTTCATTTGCTTGGTCCAAAGCTGTGCGACGTATTATTTTGTTCTGTAATGCTACAGTTAATGAATAATTTCATAAAATTGTTAAACATGAGTGAAGCACAGCCACTAGAGCACATGTTTGCCCAGAGCCAATCACTGAAGAGCTTGAGTAGCTACGTGAGCACCAGACGTCCACACGCAGCCAATCAGACACAGGAGTGAGAGATGAAGATAGTTTAAGGTTCTTTCACTAGTTTTCAGCTCCTGTGGAATTCTCTTTGGAGGAAACAGACTTTTTACTCTTCCTTATTTGGTGATTACGTTTCAAAACGTTTATTTTCATTTTAGTTTGAAATCATCATTTGAAAGCTCTCACGTCTCACACATTGGGCCTGATGTGAGTCACTCAGTGTGTGTGTGTGACTGAAACCACAGAGAATTAGTGAGTCACACACACACACAAGTTATTAGTCTGCTCGTTAAATTACATCTGTTTGTATATTAATTACTAAACTTGGATGATAATCACTCTGCACTAAGAAATGTTAAATACTAAATAAAGAGTTTTATTTGTACAAATTTGTGTCTTATCAGATTCTACCTAAACCACCACACTGGTATAAATTTTATTTATTAATTTATCATATTCATGTCTCATAGAATTAAACCAGATAAATCACACACACTATTTTATTTTATACCTACAAATAAACCCTTTATAACACTACAGAGTACAGTATGTACACCTCTATGTACATACAACCTTCACACACATACTCATTTAGACATAATTAACAACCCTACTTAAGCTCCTCCCACTATATGAACACATACTTCAGACAGGCACTGTACTAGTTACTATAATGACGACGTGTATATATATATATATATATATATATATATATATATATATATATATATATATATATATAGATCAGTTAATGTTCTTACCCTAGTCCTGCAAGATCTGAGATCAGGTTTCCTAAAGCCGCAGCTGCACACACACACACACACACACACATTAGAAAGAAAACAAATTCATGTAAACACTTTTACTTACAACTTATCCACTTTTTTTGTGTTTGTGTGCATTTGTTCTATTTTTGTCCATTTCACTCTTGTTTTTTGTGTTTTTCTTTTGTCTTTCATACTGTTTTTCTGTGTTTTTGTACTTATTTGTACTGTTTTTTTTTTTTTTCTTGTTCTGTGTGTATTTTGTTGTGTGTTTGTGTTCTAATTTGGTCTATTTCTTTGTTGTTAGTGTGTTTTTCTTGTTCTGTATTTTGTTGTAGTTTTATGAATTGTAGTTGTATTTTTATTGTCATGTTGTGTTTCTATTTGATAGGAAATGTTTGGACACATCAAACCTGCCATGGTGGAGATTCCCAGAGTGACTCCGATGGAGAGCTCGATCTGCGTTCCCTGTGAGGAAGAACAAACCATCATCATCATCATCATATTTATTTATATATGTGAAGTGAGACGTAGAAACACACTCACTGCACCGATCATTATGGCGTTGTCCAGGAAACCAAAGCCGACAAAAGGAAGAGCGTTGTGTAGTAACACTAGAGCAGGAGGAGAACATGCAAACTACGTCACACTGAACACATTAAAACAATCTTTTATTAATTTACACACCGTATCTGATCTGAGCTCCAGTCAGAGCTGTGACCTCCACCGTCTCTGAAAACACACACACACACACACACACACACACACACACACACACACACACACACACACACACACACACACACACACACACACACTATATTTTAATAAAAACAATGACGTTAAAAAAACCCACAAATGATTCCAAATGGAAAGAAAACCAGAGAAACAAACAACATTTTTAATAGTTGGAAACTTTCCATGAGAATTTATTAAATGTAAGTTTAACCCTCATCATGAATGTTAGTGAAATATATATTTTAGTATAATCTAATATCTAAAATATCAATTCATTCCGGTTAATTCCATTAAATATTTATTGATTAAAACTTTAGATTTTAATATTCCCACAATTATCGATCTTAAACTGTATCAGAATGTTCCTGATGATATTTATTATTTTTTAAGACGTAATATTAATTTTTAAAGGCGTACTTTCCTTTAGCCCCGCCCCCTTAATGTGACCTTTGACCTCACCCTGGGCGATGGCCATGGACTCAAACCTCTGGAGCTCCCGGAGCAAGAGGCTCCTCTCAGCGGGCTGCAGCTGGTAGATGAACTCCTTGGTCCGCTTGGAGGAGCTCAGCGGCTCCCGGGGCTCCTTCCGGCCGTGGGTGCCCATGGAGCAGCCCGGGGACCAGCCCAGGGAGGGCCGGGGCCCGGGGAGACGGAGCCCGGCGGCGGTGAGCGCCGCGCGGAGGCGAACCGTCAGCATGGTTCGGCTCTACTCGGTTTGTCCGTCTGAGCCTCAGCGGGAATCAAACCTGAGACTTTCTGCTCCAAACCGAGGCTAAAATCCTGCTTTTAATCCCAACTTTGTCTTATTTTCTCCGAACATGAAGTTCAACAAACGGCACCGGGAGCGGAAACGGGTCACAAGCACTTCCCATCGGACTTTCAAAATAAGACACTAAAATCACGTTTTATGATTTGAACGAGTTTTCCTCAAATATTAAACGTCCATCGAACAATTACACATAAGAGGTTACAGATAAATATTAACATAAATGATCAATATCACATTTATATATATTTTTATGGCGGAAACCGGTCACAAGCATTTTTTCAACCGACTTTCAAAATAAGACACGAAAAAACACGTTTTATGTTTTTAACGAGTTTTCCTAAATAGTTACAAATGAGAAGTTACAGATTAATTATTATCACATTTATATTTTATATTGCTTTTTTTTTTTTTTTGCAATGGTTAATACAACAATCTGTAAAAACTCTTTAACAAAAATGCAATTTTAATGGTAAAATTAAGTTAGTATTGGTATCTGCAAACTTTAAAATTTACAATAGGCACATTTTGTATCGATTAATATCTAAAATAATGCTTATTTACTTGCAATGTTGAACAGAAAAAAATGTTTGTAGTTTCATGTTGTTTGAATAATTTATCACTTAAATTTCTGTATTAAAAAAATGACTATTAATTGGTTTCAGTTTGAGTTTTTGCAAATAAATAGTAACATTATTTAGTTTTAAACAAGTTTTTGAAAGATTTCTAAAATATTAAGCAATGTTAACATCTAATCCTTTTCACAGGCAACTCAGATACTTGCTGACAGCAGTCCTCTTTTCCTTGTTACCAAAGACAATCACCTCCATGGTTTAGTTGAAGGAAGTTTTCACTCATCCAGCAGTTTACTTTTTCTAAGCAGTCACACAACACCTCAATGGGACCATAGTCATCTGGGTTCAGTGATAGATATAGTTGTGTGTCATCTGCGTAGCTCTGATAATCAACCTTACAGTTGTGTAAAATGTGTCCTAAAGGAAGCATATAAAGGCTAAACAGAAGAGGTCCAAGAACAGAGCCCTGAGGAACCCCACAGGACATTGGTAATCTGTCAGATTCAAAGTTTACTATGTTTACAAAATAACTTTGATCCTCCAAGTAGAACTTAAACCATTACTTTAACATTTAGTCCAACCCATGTTTACAATCTGTGAAACAACATTGTATGATCTACAGTGTCAAATGCAGACTTAGATCCAATAGAATGAGAACAGATACTTTTCCTGAATCAGTGTTCAACCTTATGTCATTGATCACTTTGATCAGATCAGTTTCAGTGCTGTGATGAGAACCAAAACCTGACTGAAATTTATCAAATATTTTGTTGAATGTTAAGAATTGACTCAGTTGGTTGAAGACCACCTTCTCAATGATCTTGGCCATGAATGGAAGGTTCTGATTGGTCTATAGTTAGCCAGTATAGAGGCATCCAGTGTTCTCTTTTTAACAGAGGCTTAACAGCAGCTACTTTCAGGGATTTTGGTACGGTGCCTGATTGGAATGATCAGTTAATTATCTGATACTAATCAGTGATAAATGACTTTACAACAGTTTTAAAGAAGTTTGAGGGTATTGTGTCAAGGCAACATGTTGATGGTTTCAGCTGCTGAACAGTTTCCTCTATTGTTTTTGGGTTCACTGTAATAAACTCTAACATTGTAGTTGACTCCTCCCTCAGTGGTTGAAGCTGTTCAAGCTTTTTGTGATTTTGCTGGTTTGTTCTGATTTTTGACCTTATTGATTGTATTTTTTCATTGAAATTTACAGTAAATTCATTGCATTTTCCAGCTGACAGTAATTCAGGGGCTATCTGATCTGGGGTGGTTGTGAACTTTTCAATTACAGAAAACAATGTGTGAGAGTTGTTGACATTTTTGGCAATAATTTCAGAAAAGTATTGCTGTCTAGCTTTGGACAAGCCATCATTGAATTTACGTAGACATATTTTGTATAGTTAGAGATTAATTTGGAGTTTTGTTGATCTCCGTTTGTGCTCAGTTCTTCTACAGTCAGATTACTGTATCTCAGTCCTCCTCCAAGGTGTTTTCTGTGTGTTTGCTTTTCTCTTAGTTTTGATTGGAGCCACCACATCTATGACATTACAGACGTTTCTATTATACTCATCCAGAAGATCATCAACTGTCTCAGCACTCAATGTTGGTGTCATTGCTATGGCTTCCATAAACTGTGAACTTGTGTTGTCATTTATGTACCTTTTCTTTAAACACACATAACTAGGGGGAACAGATGTTACAGTCTCTAGGTCAAAAAAGACACAGAAATGATCAGATAGAGCTAAGTCTCTTACATCAACAGCAGAGATATCAACACCTTTAGAGATAACCAGATCCAAAGTGTGACCTTGAGTGTGTGTCGGACCAGTCACATGTTGTATAAGACCAAAAGTATCCATTAAAGCATACAGTTCTTTGGCAGTATTGTCCATGTTATTGTCTACATGAATATTTAAGTCACTTGTTATTATTAAAAAGTTGTATTCAGTGCATACAACTGACAGCAGTTCAGAAAACTCATCCATGAATTCTCCAGAATGTAGAGCTAATAAAGCTAACATGTGCTAACACTGCAAACTAACATCACCAGGTTTGATGTTTGCTGATTAAAAGCCTTTAAAAAGAACGTTATCAGTTCAGTCGAGTACCAACGTGTCCAAATGCACAGAACGCTGCACTCACTTGTTTTTAATTCATTACTCGTGTTTATTCTGTGATTCAAACGTTTCTAATTAAAGTCTTTTTTTGACATTTTTTCCAGTTCTGGTGAAAGTAATGCAATAAGTTTCTCCTCAGTGTTTACTTAATGGTGTTGATGGTTTTTGGTGGAGTCTTCTCTAAGACGTGGAGAACCTGTATCTACGTCATTTAAAGTCACGTCTGTAAAACTACAGGACATTTGGTCTTAAATGTGTGTGTGCTCATTCTGTTTAGTTCTGAATATTTAATCACTCGTAGCGTTAAAAAACTTAAAATAAATGTTTATTTTTGTCACAAATCCTGCCCTATGCTCCTTTAAACTGAACTCATAGAATCAATGAACAGAATCTGACAAAATAAAGGTAAAAAAGTCATGATTAGCCTTATTGTCTTTTTTATTTAAGTATTTATTTATTTATTTATTTTTAATAGAGGTTTTTCTTTTTCTCTGATGTTAAAATAAAAATGATAGTGATATGTGTTCATTCCTCACAGGAAAAACAGCTGAGGTCTGCGTAATATGAGCCACAAAGATACAAACAGGTAAACGTGTGTGTCAGCCATTTCAAAACAAAGCACAAAATGGAGGCATGTTCTAATATTTAGGTGTGGAACATTATAATGTGTCAGGTTGACGTCAGTACAACAACACCTGAATCCTGTTAGTTCACTTCTTCTTCTTTAACACAAACACTTGTTTTAAAACATGATTTTAAAACTTTTACAAAGCTTTATTTCAATGTGTTTTATTTGTAATTTGTCTGAAAGTGTTTTAAAACAACAGAATCACTTTCACAAATTTATAATAATTACAACTTTTAAAGACTCAGGAGTATTTATATGTTTATGATAAAATAGAAATAAACTTGTTTTATTCTCTGATTAATTAATTGTCCACTTTACAGCAGGTTTAGGAGGAGTTTAACTAATTCATGGAGAAAAAAAACAACGCAGAATTATTTTAACAATGGGAATAAAATATTACCATAACTCACACACATACTGAATACAAGTACTTTTTATTACGTTGCATCTACTGCATATGTACATGACTTAGTTACCATGGAAACATGACGTGGGACAGTTTTAGGAGCTGGGATAATTTAATTGTTAATTTTTGACAATTAAAAAATAAGATTTGACTTTTGTTTTGTTAGAAATAAAAACAAAAACTATCTGACTGTAATATCCTAATCCTGTCCATGTAAAACGTTTTACATATTGTATTTATATTTTATTTATATCTATCATAATGTCTTATCTATCAGAGTTGGTTATTTAAACACTTATTTTAGGACATTCTTGTTGTTTTCACTACATTTTAGTTCTAGTTTAGTTTTACTTTCGTTTTACAACCTGAGATCCTTCCTCTCAGTTGGCAACAGATGACGCACCGCCCTCTGTGAAATCCTATTGGTGGAGAGAAACCATAAGCTCCTGTTTTTTCTCTGTTTTTTTATTCTCTCTCAGAGTTCTTCAGGAACAAGGAAACAATCGCTCCTGTTCTTCTGAACAAACGTTGAATCTTTAGAGAAATTTGAAGGAAAAAAAAGCTCCAAAATGCAGATTTCCTGTTGGTTTTGTTCACTTCTCTGCCTGAGTCTACAGTCTGTTCCTGGAACTTCAGGTAAGTTTGATTCAATCTGACATCGTTTCTACAATGATTTCTACTTTACAACCCGTGTGTAAACTCAGGACATTTGTTTTAACCACAAATCAGCACAAAAAAAGGATTTTAGAGTTGATAAAGAAACAGTGTTGGTCTACAAGTCCACACACAAACATTGACTTTGTGTTTAAATTCAAATGAGTCACAATGACACAAAAGCCTCTGCGTCATTAATTCCCAACAGGTTATTTACGGTAGTGTGACGTCACATTTACATTTTAGCTTTGACTGTTTTCTACTCAGAGTCAATCTGAGAGTTTGAAATAAATGTTTAAAAACATTACAAATTAATATACAATTATGATTGTAAAGTTTCTCATACTAAAAATATTTAGCAACAAACCACGTTTAAATAACGTATGTAAATTATTTCTGTTTTGACCAGATTTACAGCAGCAATATTTGTGAAATTTGTGACAATTTGTTTTCTCGTAAATTTCTCGTCAATATTGAATTTAAATGTTAAATTTAAATGTTAAATATTAAATCTAAATGTTACTTTAAATCCAAATGGTAAATGTAAATGCTAAATGTTAAATCTAAATGTTAAAATTAAATCTAAATCTGAATGTTAAAACTAAATGTCAAATGTAAATCTTAAATGTTAAATCTTCATCTAAATGTTAAATCTAAATGTGAAAATGTCAAATCTAAATGTTACGGGTGAAACAAAATATTTAGCTAATATGCAAATTCAAGGAAAGTACCAAAATGAAAGCTCAAGATTTAACATTTAGATTTAGGACCTTTGAAGGAATTTATACAACAAATAAAATGATAAACACTTTATTGGTGTTTGGGTTGATTTGAATTAAAAATGTATTTTAAATATTTAAACTTATTTATTCAGACTTTTAAAAGTGTAAATGTTTTTTCTGTTCATTTAGTTGAATGTGTTTGTATCTTTTTAACATTGTTGTTTAACTAGTTGAGTCTCTTCAATAAAAACTTTCATTTTCATTTTAAAACTGAACATCATTCAACCACATTAACTGTGACTAAACTGTAGTTTCTCTGAAATTTATTCTATTAAAATATAAAGTTACAAGTTTGACACACATCTGATTTTAGTGTTTTAATATTTATACATGAATATCTACAGTAAATAAATCATTAGAAAATTGTCCTATTTTAACTTTGTTTAAATAAATGAAATAAGATCATTTAACCACATTAACTGTGTTTAAAGTTCACTTTCTGCTCTCTCTTCTATTGGATTCTTTTTTAATGATAAACATTTGACTTACATCAGTTTTTATGTCTTTAAAGAATCTTTACAGTAAATAAATTATTAGAAAAGTGGCAAAATATTTAGTTTGTAAAAACCTGGGTTTATTATGTTTGTTGAATTTAGTTTCTTATTTCAAATACTTAAACAAAGACAATAAAAACAAGACAGTACCAACAAAATATAAATAAACATTGTAGGAGGAAAAAACAATGAAGAATAATTCATAATTTCTCACCACATGAAATAAAAAAGTAGGACGTCTTTCTTTTGGTGGACATTTCACTAGGTGGCGCTGTCCTATGTGATATTGACACCAATGAAGCCAATCAGCTTCCTGCTTTGCTACAATAAAATGTCTAATTACTCCTAATAGTCGTGAGAAAAGTGTCAGACACATAGTTTATAAAGTCAATGAGTTTAGTTTGATATGCATGTGTTTGTAACAGCAGAGATCACTGTGATGTGTGTGATTGTGTGGATACGTTCATGTTGTTGTTCAGTGTCTGAATTCATGACTCTGACCTTTTCTTACAGTGCTGCACACTCTGAGATATTTCTACACAGCTTCATCTGACGTACCAAACTTCCCAGAGTTTGTGGCTGTTGGTTATGTTGATGATGTTCAGATTGATCACTATGACAGTAACACCAGGAGAGACGTTCCTAAACAAGACTGGATGAAAGATGCAGTAGATGAACAGTACTGGGAGAGAAACACTGGTAAAAGAATGAATAAACAGCAGGTGTTCAAAGTCAACATTGAAATCTTAAAGCAGCGTTTCAACCAAACTGGAGGTTAGTTAAAGTTCTCTTGTACTTTCTAATGCTGATGTGTGACAGTGTGTGTTAATGCTTGTTGTGTAGCTGTAAACACACGTGTGGACACACACTGAAAGCGTGTCCTTCAAACCCTGAATAGAAAGCACAGCATCACTAAGTGAATGCTGCAGGAACCATTCCCAAAGCTGGAAAAATGCTGACGTCAGCACTTCCTCCGTCGTCCCTCGGAGTCACTAGATTGTCATTGGACGCTGAAAGAAGCTCCATTGTTGTGGACGTTGGATGTGATGATGTTAAAGGTGTCAGTGAGAGACTTGAAGCTCTTCTGTTTCCAGTCACATGTAGTAGCGCCTCCTGTTGGTCACATAAAGTCATGCAGCTGTGCTTTGTGTTGCTCCTAAAACTGGATCCTACTTTCACATCTTTGTTCACATTCAGCCTTTAAAAGTCTGACTTTAGAGTTTAGAAACACCAGAGTTTGTGAGAGTGGAGCAAAGAAAAGCAGTGGAAACAGTAAACCCAGATAAACAGAGCCCCAACACTAACTGGGAACCACTTCAACACCACAGATCTTTGTCTGCACCAGTTTGGAGCTCTTTGTCATGTTTGACTGAGATCACACATTTGGTGATGTTTGTTTTGGAGCATTTCTTTTCTTTCTGTTTGTATGAACACTGTAGAAAAGGCTGTCTAAAGACTGGCATGCTGGCCCTTTAAGGGGCGGAGCCTAGCCCACCAGTGTGTAGGATGCAGGAAGAGAGAGAAAAGAAGGAGAAACGAGGAAGGAGACACATCAGAGTTTACAGTGCTTAGTTCTTAAGTACTTTAAGTTTAGTTCATAGTTTGTTTGTTTGTCAGTCACCCTACTTTGATGGTGTTCGTGCGTGAACTACAAGTAAGTTGTGTTTATTGCTATAAACCGAGTTTGTAGTGAAATGTAGTGTTTCCAATGTTAGTTGGTGCTATTCTCAGTTCACATGAACATTTAATGAGGAGCTACTTCTGCTGTTGTTTATTTAAAGTGTGAATATTGCTGTACCAGTAAGTTTATTGCAATAGTATCTGTATTCATTAGAGATTGACACATTATTATTTCTGTTTTAGAACCACACATTAGCATCGAAGTGTAAAGGACAAACTACAAATTCAAGTCTGCATTAAAACCCATCTAAATCGACTACGGACTGCCTTTTGAGTTCTGACCGGACTCACCACAGTGGTTTGACCTTATCCACCAGCATTATACGTTCACTAGTTTTACAATGGTCCTTCGAGCCGGATAGCAAATTGCTGTTTCAAGATGGAGCAGTCAGCAGTAACAGACACTAGACCCAAAAGATTAACGTCAGTCCCTTCCTACCTGTCACATTATGACCTGAGTGGACCAGGAGCTCAGAGGAAATTCCGAATACCAGTTGCAGATGAAAGGGTGGCACCAGTGGATTTATCAATGTTACAGCATCCAACCACAACAAGAACTCCGTCACCACCTGTTAGTCAGAGCTTTGACACAGTAAACTTGAGGGATTTTGAGGAGCAAACACAGGAGTTTGGCCAGTCTATGGGGCAAGCCACCGGGGGGCAACAGACCAACCAGCTCTCTGAGTTTAGTGCTGCCCTAAAAGAGATACGCCAAGAAAATGCCGAGCTCCGCCAACAGTTCCAGAGTCTGATGGTTGCTTTACAGCCCCAGCTACCAGCACACCAGCCTCCACTCATGTCTCCTCTACCTCAAGGTGTGTACAGTGGTGGTTATGGACCCTACCACCCGCCACTCAATACTCCAACCCAACAACTGCAACAATATCCGACTCTCAGCTCCCAAGATTACCTGGTTCAGGATTTTTCTCAACTCAGAGTTTCCCAGCCATCAGGAGGCCTACCCTATAAGCCATACTATGCAGCCACACCCCAGCAGAGTGCGCCTTCATATGCAGGTAGAGATCCTTCATTCTTCCAAGCACCCAACTCTAACGTGCAGCAGAGAGAGACCACATATAGGGGACCAAAGCCCACCATTCCCAGTTTCACATCGCCAGACCCTAGAGAGTTTGCACGCATGAAGATTGCCTTAGAGAATCTGTTACCGGACGATGCTACTGAGAGGTATAAGTACCAGATCCTCACAGATCACCTGAAGTGTGAGGAAGCTTCACTCGTGGCAGACTCCTATTGTAACTCGAGGCAGCCCTACACAGATACACTGGTGGCTCTTACCAAGATGTATGGACAGCCCCACAAGCTTGCAGTGCAACGGATCGCAGAGTTAATGGACAGTCCGAATATACGAAGCGGTGATGTGAAGAGCTTCCGTCTGTTCGCCCTCAACGTGCGGTCTTTAGTAGGCATGTTGGAACAATTGGGGCAAAGAGGCCAAGTAGAGTTAACCTGTGGCTCTCACGTTTCGAGGCTGTTAAGTAAACTCCCCTATGATCTCAATATCAGCTTTAAGAGATTCATTCATCCCCTGAGATTGGAAATTCCCACCCTCCTTAACTTTGCTGATTGGCTAGAATACGAGCTGGAAATTCAGGAAGAAAGAATTAGGCCCACCAAGAGAGAGGAGTCGTTTAACAAGAAGCCTGAAACCAGACGCACTCCAAATCCCTCAATTAAGTCTGCTACTATCCTCCTAGGCACTGAGAAGGCTTCGGGATCAAGCACTGCAGCGGCACCACTTCCCCCTGAACAGTCAGCCAACAAGTCTAAGAGAGTGGAGACAACAAAGGCCTATTGTCCCTATTGTGACAATGACAAGCATTTTCTGAACAACTGTTCTAACTTTAAGGACCTAAGTAGGGAACAAAAGGTGACATGGATCAAAGCAAACAATAAGTGCTGGCGTTGCGGACGTAATCATCAAGCTGCTAAATGCACACTTAAAGCTCCCTGCAAGACCTGTGGTAGGAGACATCTGCTCGTGCTGCACGAGGTGAATGAGAGAGGAGTGGACGAACAGGCTCTAACTCCTACAGAGAGCTGCCTGGTAAACACTGCCAACAAAGTGATGTACGTCGACCGCCCCGTCTACAACTGCAAGGTGTTGCTGAAGATCAGTAAAGTAATTCTGAGGAATGGTGAGAAGTCCTTGGAGACGTATGCTCTCTTAGATGATGGATCTGAACGGACGATACTGCTCCAGTCTGCCGCCAAACAGTTGGGTCTCAAAAGGAGTAAAGAGGTGTTGGCTCTCCGTACGGTACGACAAGAAGTGGAGAAGCTTCACGGGGCGGCTGTGTCTTTCACAATTTCTCCAGCAGCCAGTCCTGACAAGATGTACAGCATCCAGAATGCCTTCACTGCTGAGCAACTGAGTTTAGCAGAGCATTTCCATCCAGTTGCCTTGCTCCAACAGAAGTATAAACATTTGTCAGGTTTGCCCCTCCCACCTCTAGACAGAGTTTGTCCCATGCTGCTGATTGGTGCAGACTATACGCACCTCATAACTCCTATAGAGCCAGTCCGACTAGGACCACCAGGTGGGCCTGCAGCTGTGAAGACGCTACTCGGATGGACGCTACAGGGACCAGCTCACGAACTCAAATCCAGCCCTCATGTAAGTCACTGCCTCTTCACATCTGCACCATCACCCACAGAGCTGTTCTCATGTGTAGAAAAGTTATGGCAGATGGATGTGCTCCCTTACCGCAATGAGAAGTTGGCAGTTAGGTCACGACAAGACCAAGAGGCAGTCAAGCTCCTCCAAGACCAGACAGTGAGAGTTAATGTTAATGGCACTGACCGTTACGCTACACCTCTTCTGTGAGTTAAGAGCATGCCTACCCTCAAAGCCACTCCCGAAGCAGTGTTGCCACTCCTCAGAGGCACCGAGAAGCGCTTAGCCAAATCGCCGGAACAAGCTGCTGCCTATCAGAGCGAGATTGAGAAGCTTGTAGAAGGTGGTTATGTAGTGAAGTTGACAGAACAACAAGTGGAGAGCAGTGAAGAAGCTTGGTACATACCCCACCATATGCTCCAACATAATGAGAAGAACCGGGTGGTGTACAACTGCTCATTCCAGTACCAAGGTCACACCCTCAACCAGCTTCTCCTACCCGGTCCAACTCTCGGTCCTGCTTTGCTGGCGGTGCTATTACGCTTCAGAGAGCATGCTGTTGCCTTCAGCAGCGATATCCGTAGTATGTTTCACCAGGTGAGGCTCCTGCCTGTAGATCGACCACTGCTGCGGTTTCTATGGCGGGACATGAAGCGAGACAGTCCCCCTGATGTGTATGAGTGGCAGGTACTTCCTTTTGGGACTACTTGTAGCCCTTGTTGTGCAACGTTTGCATTGCAGAAACATGTTACTGACCACAGTCATCCAGAAGAAGACGTGCGTGTTGCAATTAACAAGTCTTTCTATGTGGACAACTGTTTACAGAGCCTCACTTGTCCAGCAGCTGCAAAGATTCTAGTGGATAAACTGCGCCACCTTTTAGCTGATGGGGGATTCGAGCTGAGGCAGTGGGCAAGCAACGACCCAAATGTCATCAACCATCTCCCTCCAGACCTCAGATCATCCAGCTGTGAGTTGTGGCTCATTCAAGGTCAGCCCGACATCCAGGAGCCAGCCCTCGGACTTCACTGGAACTGTAAGTCTGACACCCTCAACTACAAACACAGACATATTGACTGCTCAGTGGCTACAATGAGGAACATCTATAGGGTTTTAGCTAGCCAGTATGATCCCCTAGGCTACATAGTGCCTTATACCACCCGAGCCAAAGTCATTGTTCGCCATCTGTGGGAGAAGAAGAGGGATTGGGATGATCCCCAACTTCCAGAGGAGTTGTTAGAGAAGTGGCAAGCATGGGAAGCGGAGCTGACACACATTTCCGAGATAACACTGCCCAGGTGCTACAGTCCCAGTCTTGACCAATCCACCTGCATGAGAGACATCCATGTGTTTTGTGATGCCTCTGAACAGGCATACGGATCAGTGGCTTATCTGAGGACAGAGAGTCCAGAGGGAGAAGTTGAGGTTGCCTTCCTCGCAGCACGCTCTCGTGTTGCCCCCAAGAAGCAGCAATCTGTCCCTCGGTTGGAGTTGTGCGCTGCTCTAAGCGGTGCCCAGCTCTACAAGGTTATCAGCACCGAGTTAACCCTTCCCATTCGCAGCAGCACCTTATGGTCTGACTCAGCCACTGTCTTGGCCTGGTTGGGCTCAAATTCATGCAGATATAAGGTCTTCGTAGGCACCCGTGTGGCGGAAATACAAGAGCTGACTGAAGCTGCCGCATGGAGGTATGTGCCCTCACGAGACAACCCAGCAGACGACATAACTCGCGGTCTGACCCTCCAAGACATTAGTCGGGGCAGTAGATGGGCAGACGGGCCGGTGTTCCTGAAACAAGCTCCGAGTGACTGGCCTGGCCTGCCACCTCCACTTCAGAGCGATCATGACGGTGAGCTGAAACGACTCGTTGTGCTAACCATGTCCAGTTCTAGTGTTCCAGATCCACTCCAGTACCAGAACTGGAACAAATTCCTAGAGGCCACAACATGTCAGCTTCACGGGGCGGCTGACTCCAACAACCCTCTCACCGCATGCTCATATGCTGCTGCTGAGCTAGAAGCCCTGCAACAAGCTCAACGAGAGTCATTCCCCGAGGAAGTCACCCAGTTGAAGACTGGCAAACCAATTGCTAAATCTAGTCGCCTTCTTCTACTTGCACCTGAGTTTGATGAGACGACTGGGCTCATCAGAGTAGGAGGCCGTCTTCGCCGTAATCTTGACCTGACAGTAGATGAAGTGCACCCTATTGTTCTCGACCCCAGACACGCTATTACACGACTCATCATACAGGACTATGATGATAAGCTTCAACATCCTGGGCCAGAAAGGGTGTTTGCAGAGATCAGAAGGAGATACTGGGTGCTACGTGGACGTGAAGCAGTACGCCGCCATCAAAGTTCCTGTGCTGAGTGTAAGAAGTGGAAGGGCCACCCCAACCCACCCAGGATGGCGGACCTACCTCCAGCCAGACTGCGCCTCTTCAAGCCGGCTTTTTATTCCACAGGAGTGGATTGTTTTGGCCCATACACCATCAAGATTGGGCGCAGGAATGAGAAGAGGTGGGGAATATTGTTTAAATGCTTAACCACAAGAGCAGTCCACCTTGACCTGATCCCCAGTATGGACACTGATGCATTCCTAATGGCCTTGAGACGCTTTATAGCCAGGCGTGGGAAACCCAAAGAGATCCTCTGTGATCAGGGGACGAATTTTCAAGGAGGACGACGTGAGCTGCAAGAAGCATTTCAAGCGCTTAATCCTGACCTCAAAGAGCAGCTTGGCAGCCAGCAAATCAAGTTCACCTTCAACCCCCCTGGATCCCCTCACTTCGGAGGATGCTGGGAGCGGGAAATTCGCTCTCTCAAAACCGCTCTTCAAGTCACCATTGGAGCCCAGACAGTCACAGAGGAGGTATTGCTCACCATTCTGATTGAAATTGAGGGTATGTTAAACTCAAAACCCCTGGGCTACACCTCATCGGACGTAGCGGACCCTGACCCCGTTACTCCCAACTGTCTCCTCATGGGACGCCGGGATGCTTCGCTGCCGCTAGTCGTCTACGAAGGCCCAGAGATTCTTGGGCGAAGAAGATGGAGGCACTCCCAAATACTGGCCGACCATTTCTGGCAACATTTCCTGAAGCACTACCTGCCAGGACTCCAAGCTCGCCAGAAGTGGAAGACTGAATCAGTCAATCTTCAAGTAGGAGACGTAGTCATGATTGTAGACAGCCAGCTACCACGGGCCCTGTGGCCTGTGGGAAAAGTCTCTCAAGTTTTTCCTGGACCAGACACCCGGATCAGATTGGCTGAAGTGACTGTGAAAGGAAGTACTTACGTCCGACCAGTGGCAAGACTGGTCAGCCTACCTGCCCTACCTAAAGACGATTAATTACCTATTCTTTCAGCCTTTTTAGTTGTTTGTATTCACAGGTGAATACAGGGGCGGCTGTAGAAAAGGCTGTCTAAAGACTGGCATGCTGGCCCTTTAAGGGGCGGAGCCTAGCCCACCAGTGTGTAGGATGCAGGAAGAGAGAGAAAAGAAGGAGAAACGAGGAAGGAGACACATCAGAGTTTACAGTGCTTAGTTCTTAAGTACTTTAAGTTTAGTTCATAGTTTGTTTGTTTGTCAGTCACCCTACTTTGATGGTGTTCGTGCGTGAACTACAAGTAAGTTGTGTTTATTGCTATAAACCGAGTTTGTAGTGAAATGTAGTGTTTCCAATGTTAGTAGGTGCTATTCTCAGTTCACATGAACATTTAATGAGGAGCTACTTCTGCTGTTGTTTATTTAAAGTGTGAATATTGCTGTACCAGTAAGTTTATTGCAGTAGTATCTGTATTCATTAGAGATTGACACATTATTATTTCTGTTTTAGAACCACACATTAGCATCGAAGTGTAAAGGACAAACTACAAATTCAAGTCTGCATTAAAACCCATCTAAATCGACTACGGACTGCCTTTTGAGTTCTGACCGGACTCACCACAGTGGTTTGACCTTATCCACCAGCATTATACGTTCACTAGTTTTACAAACACACTGATTGAAGTGAGACAAAGCACAGGCAGCATCCCAGTAAGATCACTGGTTTGTTAGAGTGGAATAAAGAGCAGGCTGGAATCAATGGTTTAAACCACTGGTTCTCAACCTTTTTTAGACCACCACCCCCAAAATAAAGGTCCCAGAGAGCGGGGACCCCCACTGTATCTGAAGGTGGTTGAACACAGACATGAACATTGAAGAACAGTCATGTGGAGACAGGACCATCTATAAGGGGGAATAAAGGAGAGATTTTTGGGGTCCATCCATAAAGTCAGTAAAATGATGGTTTATTGTTCTATGAATCTGTGATAACCACATTTATTTATTTATCTGAATAATATCCACTGTTATCCAGGAACATTTATTATTATTATTATAGTCATCTTAAAGATGGAAATCCTGGCTTTAATCACTAATAAAATGGTTCAAAGTGACCAAAAATGGTGGAAAAGTTGGTGAAGTGGAATTTTAAAAACTACAGAAATTAGTTAAAAATTAAAAATTAGAGTGGATAAAAACAGACAGAAAAAGAGTTAAAAAGGGTTCATAGTGTAAATATTGGAACATTTAGTTTAAACTGGTAAATAATGGACATGACAAATGGTGAATGTGGTTAAATTTGTAAAAATAATCATGAAAAAAAGGTTAAAAGTGACAATAATGGATCAATATATGTGAGATTAGGTGTAAAAGTGGTAGAAATGGTTTATAAGTGCTGAACATGTCTGGAAATGTGATGTAGAAGTGTCAGAAATGTGAGAAATGTAGTAAAAATATATTAAAAGAAGCAAAAATATGGAAAGAAAAAATGATGAAAATAGGTTAAAATATGGTGAGTTTGGTGAAGTTGTAGAAAAATGATAAAAATTAACAAAAATTGTCTTGAATTGTTAAAAAAAAAAATCTAGTTTCTTGAAAGAATCTGACGACCTCCTCACAGTGTCTAGTGACCTCAAATGGGGTCCTGACCCCAAAGTTGAGAACCCCTGCTTTAAAGTGTGTGTGTGTGTGTGTGTGTGTGTGTGTGTGTGTGTGTGTGTGTGTGTTTAATATGATCTCTGTGTCTCTCAGGTGTTCACATTATCCAGGTGATGGAAGGCTGTGAATGGGACGATGAGACTGGAGATGTTGATGGTTGTAATCAACATGGTTATGATGGAGAAGACTTCATCAGTCTGAATCTGAAGGAACAGATATGGATTGCCCCCAACCAACAGGCTTTCATCACTAAACTCAAGTGGGACAATAACAAAGCTGATATGTCATACCAGAAACACTACTATACTAAGGAATGTCCTGAGTGGTTGAAGAAGTACGTGAACGCTGGGCGGAGCTCCCTGATGAGAACAGGTAAACTCCTCTGAGACACATGAAGACAACAGTGTGTCTTTATCAGTGTGAATGAACAGTCAGATCACAGTGGTCCTCATTTATCAACCGTTGGTACGTTCAGATCTGAGCGTATACGCTACGATCAGATCTCACATCAGGTCTGAGCTCATGTACCATAATCTGATTGAGACTGAAAATAAAGTATTAAACAATCCTCAGCTTGAAGTCATTTAAACATAAGCACAAACACATTCAGAACAGATCAAAACACATTATTAAAAGCAGTTCAACTAAATAAAATGATTTGAAATAAACCCTGGCTGAAAACATCATAAATGATGAGTCATGTTTAAGGCTTTTTAATGGTTCATTTATTTAAATGTGATATTTATGACCTAAAGCGTGCAGACTGAGGCTGATAGAAACATTTGACTGATTTTTTTACTTCAACTCTTTTCTTTGTTTGTCCTGAAAGTGTTTTTAAAAGTTGTGATAAATGTTCACAGTGAACATGATGAAATGACCTCTAAACTGACCTCTCTTTACTCTCCAGTAGAGCTGCAGCTAAACACCACTTTAATAATCCACTGATCACATTATTAGTAGAATCAATAAATCCTCCTCCTCCTCTTCATCATTAAAGTTCACTGTTGCTCCTTGTGGTTCCTCTGCAGATCTTCCCTCCATCCAGCTCCTCCAGAGGACTCCCTCCTCTCCAGTCACCTGCCACGCTACAGGTTTCTACCCCCGCTATGCTGTGATGTTCTGGAGGAAAGACCAGGAGGAGGAGGTGTTGGAGGGCGTGGACCACGGAGAGATACTCCCCAACCATGATGGGAGCTTCCAGATGAGCGTTGACCTGAACATTCTCTGATCAGAGCTGAAGACTGGAGCAGGTACGACTGTGTGTTCCAGATTAAAGGTGTGGAGGAAGATCTCACAGTCACTCTGGACAAAAGTGTGATTTTAAGCAACTGGAGAAAGTCTGATGGAGGTGAGAGACTCACTGAGTTCACCCTCAGAGCTCAGTGACACACACAGCATCACACTGTGTGTGTGTGTGTGTGTGTGTGTGTGTGTGTGTGTGTGTGTGTGTGTGTGTGTGTGTGTGTGTGTGTGTGTGTGTGTGTGTGTGTGTGTGTGTGTGTGTGTGTGTGTGTGTGTGTGTGTGTAGGTGTTGTTGCTGGTGCTGTTGTTGGAGGTCTTCTTCTTCTTCTTCTTCTGCTGGGGGCCGTCTCTGGATTCTTCCTGTGGAGGAAACGCTCTGGAGGTAATAAATTAAAGCTGTTTTTATGGATCTTAAAACACTTTTATTTCACTTTTGTTGAATTTCTTTGAATCCATTATTTTCCTTTTTTCTCTGTTTTTCTTTCATTCAGGGTTCAAACGTGCCAACAGTGAGTCCTTCTGATATTTACATTTTTACTGTGTTTATGAGTGACTTTTAATGATAATATCAATGATTTTTCTATGAATCCTTTGGTCTTTTGTTGAATTTCTTTGAACTTTCCTCTCAATCTAAATAATTAATTTCCTTTTTCTCTTTTTTGTTTCATTTCTGGGTCCAACGTACTATATTTGCAGAGACTCGTCATTTTCCTGGTGTTTATATCACATGATTTCAGTCATTTTTAATGTTAAACTGTTGGAAAAAAACTCGAAATTCCAACAAAATCTTCTAATTTTCCTGAAATTATTGCAAAACACTTTCCTTAATTAAATAGAAATTGGGCAAAAATCTAGATAATTTAAAGTGAGGATCCTGTTGGGAATGAGGTGGAAAAGCACTCGTCGTCAGTTCTCAAGTAAAAGTGTAGATATTTGAATAAAAAATGAGTGATAAAAGTAAAAGTATTGAAGTTGCTCCATTACTTTAGTAAAATTAAAAAAGTAAATGCTACTAAATGTACTTAAGTAATAAAATAAAACAGGTTTTTAAAGCAGTAAATTTCATCTCCTTTATTTTGTAGAATCTTGTAGAAACACATGGAAACAAGTTAAATCTGTTTCCTTTGAACACCTGGAGAATTTAGCTCTCATTATAAATAGTAATAAAAAGTGCAAATGCTGAATTAAAGCCAAAGCAGCTTGAGTTGAACATTTTGAAGCTGTTCATAATGTTATGGCTGATATGTGTAAATGTCCAAATGACTTTAACCTTAGATTTGATGTGTTTTTCAGCCTCTGACACGTCGTCTTCCTCAGCTGGAGAGTCAGAGATGAAAACTGTGAGTACATCATCAAATGGACAAAGTGATGAAATGATAAAAACATGATGAAAAGCTTGAGGTCAAACCAGAGCATCACATGATGTGTTAGATGGAGCTGAGCTTCTAAACATGACATTGATGTTTAATGCTAATAAAGCTGATAGATGTGATGATAAAGCTGTGTAATAATGTTTCTCTGTGTTTGCTCCTTCAGGGGACCAGTGAGGAGCAGAGAGGGATGATAACAGCACCCAGCTCCTGAACGCACCACAACAAACATCACTTTGGACTGGACTTCAAGTCCAAGCTGTCAGAAGTGCAGACATTGATCCTCCAGATGTTCTGTTCATCACTTCAGGATGTTGGTGTTTCCAAAGCTCTGTCCTGTCCCATGGATCACTTCTTTCTTTGGACTTTTCATCACATTCACTGCTTTTTCATTTAAAGGGTTACACGTTGGTTCTGACAACATTTGATCAACTTTGGTGATCAATATGTTTATCACATGTTGGTTTGGTCTAGAATTAATAGTTGGATAATTAGACACAAACATATTCCAATGGCTCCTGAATTTAGTATTTTATGGTTCAAACGACAGTATAAAAATAGGAAAGAACCTCCTCAGCGTACATGCACCAAAACAAAACACAGTCACAACAAAACTGGAGAACAAAGCACGTGGGCAGGGGGGGTTTGGTCTGAAGGCGGGTGAGGGTGGGGTCCAGGGCGGAGAACATAGGCCATCGGCTTACTCTCAGAAAGTGTCTAGAAATTGACTTTTGTTCCAGAAATTAGGAAAAACTTTTTTAAACTATTTTTTATCAAGTATAATACTTAAACTTCTAACACAAAAAGTTCCACACACAGACTCTCTGCAGTTCATGAGAAATTAGCTCCTAAAGTTGAGAAGTTTGTGGAAAAAAATGGACATTTTAGTCTCTAGAAGCACTTTTGTCTCCAATTATCTTAGAAAATAATGAGGCCACAGAATTCAAATCAGATCCTTCTGATGCTTTGGAAGCTCTCTGAGGACCATGGATTGTTCTGAAAGATGTGGCTACAAAAATGTGAGGAAAATCAGAGACACTTTAAATGGTGACAGGTGTGTGGTCAATCAATCAATCAATCAATCTTTATTTGTATAGCGCCAAATCATAACCAATGGTATCTCAAGACACTTTACAGTAGAGCAGTCTTAAGGACGGACTCTTCATTTTATGGATACACACATATGCATATATACGTATATACACATACATATGTATCCCACACCCAACATGAATTCATCATGGCGGCAAGGAAAACCTTCTGTTAAGCAGCAGGAACCTTGTGTGGATCCCATTCCTATGATGAACAGCCATCCACGTTATGCTGTGTTGGGTGTGTGCAGAGGAAAGGGTGGAGACAGAGTTGTTGAGACTCTGTAACTCCACACTGAGGATCCCACGGACCTGCAAGACAAAAGCCAGAAGGAGTACAGGAGCAAACACACAAGGGAAGAAGCAGACATAGAGGGAGTGTTTGAAAGAGGAATGGGACCCTCTCCGGTCCCTCTCTAACCTAAATGACCTCTCTCTTAACGCCCTCTCCAACCTCTCTCCAACCGAGCATGCCAGACCCCCCCCCCGGCAGTCTATGCCTATTGCATCTTAATTATGAGCTATGAGCTGGTTCCTAACTAAAAGCTTTACCAAAGAGGAATGTTTTGAGCCTAACCTTAAAGGTAGAGAGGGTGTCTGCCCCCCGAACCGTGGTTGGTAGATGGTTCCAGAGAAGTGGGGCCTGATAACTGAAAGCTCTTCCTCCTATACTACTTTTAGAGACGAATGGAACAACGAGTAGTCCAGCATTTTGAGAGCGTAGTGTTCTGGGGGGATTGTATGGCACTACAAGCTCCTTGAGATAGACTGGTGCCTGTCCATTTAGGGCTTTATAAGTGAGAAGAAGAATCTTGAATTCTATTCTATATTTTATGGGAAGCCAATGCAGAGAGGCTAATACAGGAGTAATGTGATCTCTTCTCCTAGTTTTAGTCAGTACACGTGCTGCAGCATTTTGAACCAGCTGAAGTGTCTTAAGCGACTTGCTCGGGCAGCCTGCTAAAAGAGAATTACAATAATCCAGTCTAGAGGTAACAAAAGCATGGACTAGTTTTTCGGCGTCGCCCTGAGACAGGATAGATCTGATTTTAGCAATGTTACGGAGATGAAAGAAGGCAGTTCTTGAAGTTTGTTTTATGTGAGAGTTGAAGGATAAGTCCTGATCAAATAGAACCCCAAGGTTTCTAACAGTTGTGCTTTGTGCCAGGGTAATGCCATCTAGGGCAGTTAGGCTAGCATAGGTTTCTCTAAGGTGTCGTGGGCCCAGTACAATGACCTCAGTCTTGTCTGAGTTGAGAAGAAGAAAATTTTGGTCCATCCAGGCCCTGATGTCCTTTAGACAGGCCTCAAGTTTAGATAGCTGATTTGTCTCACCTGGCTTCATTGATACATACAGTTGGGTATCATCAGCATAGCAGTGGAAGTTAACAGAGTATTTTCTCATAACATTACCAAGGGGGATCATATAGATACAGAAGAGGATTGGACCTAGCACAGAGCCCTGAGGAACCCCGTAGCTTACTTTAGTGTACACAGAAGACTTATTATTCACGTGTACAAACTGGTACCTATCAGATAGGTAGGACTTAAACCAGTTTAGGGCAGTCCCTGTGATTCCAAGTAATTTCTCTAATCTCTCTAGTAGAATATAGTGATCTATAGTGTCAAAAGCTGCACTAAGATCTAATAAAACCAGCACTGAGAGTCGTCCTTCATCTGAAGCCCAGAGTAGATCATTAGTTACTTTAACTAGAGCAGTCTCTGTGCTGTGTTGAGCTCTAAAGCCTGACTGGAAGTCCTCGAACAGGCTGTTGTTTTGAAGGAAGTCACAGAGCTGAGCTGCCACAACTTTCTCAAGAATCTTTGAAATAAAAGGAAGATTAGATATAGGCCTGTAGTTTGCTAAAGTGCTGGAATCAAGAGTAGGTTTTTTGAGAAGGGGTTTGATTACAGCTACTTTAAAGGACTGTGGCACGTAGCCTATTGATAGGGATATATTTATTGTCTCCAACAAAGATGGGCAGACCAGGGGAACAACTTCTTTAAACAGCTTAGTTGGGATCGGATCTGAAAGGCAGGTCGATGGTTTGGAGGATGAAATAATAGAGTTAAGTTCCTGAAGTCCTATATGTGTGAAACAGTTTAGGTTAGGCCTATTTACATTTAATGGTACAGCAGGCCCAGGTGAAGGCAGGGAGTGGCTAATTTTATCTCTAATCTTGTGAATTTTATCGTTAAAAAATGTCATAAAGTCCTCACAGCTGAGGGCTAGAGGAATCATGGGCTCAATAGAGCTCTGATTTTGTGTTAGCCTGGCTACAGTGCTGAAAAGGTACCTCGGATTATTTTTATTTTCTTCAATTAGTGAGGAGTAGTATGTAGATTGACTATGTCGTAAGGCTGTCATGTATTTACTATGGCTTTCTTGCCAAAGTATTCGTGACTCCTCTGTTTTATTGGAGCGCCACATTCTCTCTAATTTACGGGTTGTTTGTTTGAGTGTGTGAGTTTCAGAGCTAAACCACGGAGCTTTCCTCTGACGTTTAATAGTTTTTTTCCCTCAATGGGGCAATTGAGTCCAAGGTGGATTTTAGTAGACTAGCAGAGCTATCGACAAGCAGATCCAGTTGAGAGGGGTTATAATTAATATCATAGTTATTTATTGGATGGTGCACTGAGTGTAAGGCAGCAGGAATGGCCTCTTTAAATTTAGCCACAGCACTATTGGACAGATTTCTACTCCTAACTATTTTATTGCACAGTGCGAGATCCTCTAGGATAATGTTAAAAGATATTAAAAAGTGATCTGATAGCAGAGGATTTTCAGGGTAGACTTTTAGTTCATTAATATCAAGGCCATATGTTAGAACAAGATCAAGAGTATGATTTAAACGATGAGTAGCTTCATTAATAGTTTGAAAAAAGCCAACTGAGTCTATTAGGGACATAAAGGCTGAGCTCAGGCTATCACTATCTTTGTCCACATGGATATTAAAATCTCCTACTATCAGTATTTTATCAGAACTGAGGACTAAGTTTGATATAAACTCAGAGAATTCTGATAGAAATTCAGAATAAGGGCCTGGAGGACGGTAAATTATCACAAATAAGACTGGCTGGCAGGTTTTTGATTCAGTATGAGATAAATTTAGAACCAGGCTTTCAAAGGAAGTGTAACTGGCCTTTGGTTTAGGATAGATTAGGAGAGAGGAATGATAAATAGCTGCTACACCACCTCCACGGCCTATGTCTCGTGGCATATGAGTATTTAAATGACTGGGAGGAGTGGCTTCATTTAAACTAGCATATTCATCTTGATACAGCCATGTTTCAGTTAAACAGAATAAATCAAAGTTATTTTCTGAGATAAGGTCATTTACTAGTAGAGATTTGGATCTCAGTGATCTAATATTTAATAGAGCACATCTAATGCTTTTATGTTTTGGTGTTTCTAGATTTGAGATTTTAATTTTTTTCAGATTTTTATAATTGATAGCTCTTTTATTTTTATTTGATTTTATGTTAAAATCATTGTGAAATATGGGTCGGGGGACTGACACCGTCTCTATAAAATAATATTCATCACCATCACAACAGTTGTCATGGCGATGAACACAGCTATCATGATAGCAATGGGAGGGAAACTGTCCTAAGGCAAGCACAGAGGGGCGTGGAGGACTCCCCCTCTGTAACATGGTCTCATTCATGAGATGTCATAAATGTGCCATGTTTTCTGATAGTAGAGATGCTCCCTCCAAAGTAGGATGGATTCCATCTCTTCCTATCAGGTTCGGTTTTCCCCAGAAGGATCTCCAATTATCAATGAAGCCCACCTCGTTTTCTGGACACCACCTCGATAGCCAGCGGTTAAATGATGACATGCGGCTATACATGTCATCACTGGTCAGATTTGGTAAGGGACCAGAGAAAATTACGGAGTCCGACATTGTTTTAGCATAAGCACAAACTGATTCAATGTTCACTTTGGTTGCTTCCGACTGACGACGTCGGGAGTCATTAGTGCCGACATGGAGGACTATCCTATCAAACTTACGATTACTCTTTGCCAGCAACTTTAGATTTGATTCTATGTCGCCCGCTCTGGCCCCTGGGATGCACCTCACGATGCCCGCTGACTTCGCTAGCTTCATGTTTCTCACTATGGAGTCACCAATTATCAGAGTTTGTTCCCCGGTGAGTGTGTTGTCCTCACGGAGGGGGGAGAACCTGTTTGAGACGTGAACATGGTGGTGTCCCGAGCGGCTTTTTGACCTTCGACTATGCTTACCACGGACAGTAACCCACTCATTGCTGGCCGGGGGGGAGGCTAAGCTAGAGCTAGCACGGTCTGCACCGGCTAGGTCCTGCTTGCTAGCTTCGGTTTTGGTATCAGGGGTGCGGAACCGCTTCTCCAGATTGTTGATCCTCGCCTCCATATCTAACAGTACGCTACACTTTATGCAACTACCATTGTCCCTAAAGGAGGACGAGGAGTAACTAAACATCTGACACACCGGGCAGGAGAGCGGAGGGGAGGAGAGAGAAGCCATAGGTGCTAAATTTAAGCTAAGCTAAGCTAAGCTAAGGACAAAAGGAAGTTTAAAGGAGATTACACTGCCTATAAGAGGCGAAGTTGCTTTTTACTTAACCTTCGTACGTTTAACTGTACGGTAAAAAATTACAACAAGTGTTTTCAAGGCTAGAATATCAATGACAACAAGTTTGATTAGAGTTAGCAGAACACAGTAGTAGAGCGCTGCAAGCAGCGGTAGAGCGTAAACAGGAAATGATCGATACGTCACCACGTCCAACCGTAGCTGCTGTTTGATAAAAAATGACTCCAATTTAACATGAGTTTAAATGTGAGGGGTTCAAACCAAACAGCCCCGCCCACAATTATAAGATGGTGTGAACACTTTATAACCTCATTCTCTCAGTTTTTTATTTTTACTTGAGAAATTATTTATCTTGGTTTATGTTTTTACATCACAAAAACCTGGCATTTGAACAGGGGTGTGTAGACTATATATCTACTGTGTAGATGTATATATATATACTGTATATGTATATATGTGTGTTTATCACATGTTGGTTTAATAATAGAGAGTGTGAGTAGTTTTGGGGATCACAGATATTATAAAAGTGAAATAAAGGAATTCTGAAACTAAGTCAAGACTCTTAGAGTTTTTCTTTGTTTCACACAATATTCATTCTTTCACATGGGGGGGTTTATTAGACTATTTCTCTATATTTAATCAGCATTTAATCCCAGTATAAAATTTAGGGTGTTGGAGGGCGTGGACCACGGAGAGATACTCCCCAACCATGATGGGAGCTTCTAGATGAGCGTTGACCTGAACATTTCTCTGATCAGAGCTGAAGACTGGAGCAGGTACGACTGTGTGTTCCATCATCACACTGTGTGTGTAGGTGTGTGTGTGTGTGTGTGTGTGTGTGTGTGTGTGTGTGTAGGTGTTGTTGCTTCTTCTTCTTCTTCTTCTTCTTCTTCTTCTTCTTTCTTCTTCTTCTTCTCTTCTTCTTCTTCTTCTTCTCTCTTCTTTCTTCTTCTTCTTCTTCTTCTTCTTCTTCTTCTTCTTCTCTTCTTCTTCTTCTTCTCTTCTCTTCTTCTTCTTCTTCTGCTTCTTCTTCTTCTTCTTCTTCTTCTTCTTCTTCTTCTTCTTCTTCTTCTTCTTCTTCTTCTTCTTCTTCTTCTTCTTCTTCTTCTTCTTCTGCTGGGGGCCGTCTCTGGATTCTTCCTGTGGAGGAAACGCTCTGGAGGTAATAAATTAAAGCTGTTTTTATGGATCTTAAAACACTTTTATTATACTTTGTTGAAAATGATTTTAACTTCTCTGTAAATTATCTTCATTTACACATACAGTATATATTTTGTTCTCCACATCAGAAGGGGAGAAAGGAAAGACCCCAAACTATCAGCCAGAAGTTAAATATATGAGCTTCATATCTTTGATTTTGTAGATTATTAACCATTGGATTTATATATATTTTAATTTTTTCTCAGTGTCAGAGAAGACCAAACTCCCTGTGGAAACTTCCAACAAGCCACTGATGGATGGTTAGTCCATGTACCTCTGATACTGTTCTGTTTCTACGTTTGACCATTTGTGTGGTTTTACAGTCAAAACAAATTTTACAAAGACTTGTTTTTGTTGTAAATCTAAATCTTTGCAGAATGGCTTCATGGGTCGTAGTTCATGTACATCCTCATCGTACTATAGCATACGATGGTACAATAATACACTATAATGTACTGGTCCATGTATGTCTTTGGTCATGGATTTTCAGTTCAGAAAAAGAAACAGAAAAACAAAATGAGCAGTTGTTTATTTTTCCTTTTTAAATTCAAAAATTAAAATTCAAGGATTTTTTCTTTATCAGGGTTGAGAAGGGATAAACAAAACTTTAAAAAAACAGTTGATTTTAATTTTCTATTTCTAAAAACAAAATGAGGACGGTGTTGTTTCTGGCAAGCAGTGTTAATTTTGACAAGAAATTTTAATTTAGTTTTAGTCTTTTGATAAAAATTTTTTAGTTTAAGTCAAGATTTAGTATCTGATTTGTTTTAATTTTAGTTGACTAAAATACCAAACAGTTTTCGTCGACTAAATCAATAACAGATTTACTCAACAATTTTTTACCACTGGTATAGGAAACAAACTAAACCTACTGTCATTTATGTGTATATGTAATATATAAAACACATATTTAACTTTATTTCAACACAACTGTGTCTTTATTTCGAATCAAAAGCACTAATGAATAACACAGACTGTCAAGTTTAAATGGTATTTTTCTCCCATAATATAAAAAAAAAGTGCAATAGTTGGTGGAGCCAATGAGAGCCAAACAGGAAGACACGTCATATCTCGTGCACAAAGCAGTATCAAAACAAACATGGCGGCCGACACAGACAGACCATCGCAGCTGTGCTCTGCTGTGTTTTAAAACATCTGGAT